>NW_021636468.1:0-142493 GCF_004799145.2 Neltuma alba
TATATCTATTTTATGGCTTTATGCAATTGAAGACAGATATATAGCAAGTATATATGGACAGATCTTATCTATTTTTTTGTTCCAATTATATGAACTGAACTACATATTTGCTTTCTATTTAGTATTTGATTATTCTAATCAATTTTATACAGTTAATTCATTGACCAATACTTTGCATGCCTGAAGATGTATTCAAAACCTTGTCGTTAAACTTTGATCATAGCGTGCACTTACTCATAACTTTCAGCCGATTTCATGTACGAAATTGAATTATATTGGCAGAAGACTCTCAAAATCTTGACAACTGAAAAAGTGTGTTGCATGGGTCAATACAAAAGAAAACCGCTTCTCTTTAAACCCATTGTTTTTAATTCTTAATATATATTTTGACGAATAACCATTACTCGTTTGAAGGATCACACCCACCTACTATTTGTCAAGATTTTCCTACTTATATATGTAAATATCATTCTAATTTAAAGAATCATTTCGAGTCTAAATGTTAAATAATTAAATAAGTTCGTTAAAATTTGTTCCTTGCAACTTAAGACGGTTTTCCTTGAATTTAGTCACACACAGCGATGGGAAATCGAAGAAAATAAGAAGAAAAGTTTGTGTGTGTGTGTGTACATTTCTTTTTTTTCAGAAGAAAAGGGAAAGTCGGTCTCTCTGACCAAGTTAATATGTGGAGCTTCATGTTTGAACTTTAAGAGAGGAAACTAAATTCATAATGAAGTCGTAGCAAATCTTTGCTAAGATATTCAGCAATTCAATGCATGGTCCAGTCTCGTTGTTCAGACTCCATTCAATCTCATAATATTAAACCTACTATTGCATTGATTAACATCTTTGATTTATTCTAAGAAATTAAAATACTTTATAATTCTCTTTAAAAAAATTCCGAACATTTTCAGTGGGGCTGACGAGAAATTCTCTTAAAATATTTTGTGTTAGAGGGAAATTTATTATTATGTGCAGAGGATTTCAACTACTGCCATGACCCGATGGAGGCGAGTTCATAAAATTGGCAAGAAAATTCTTGAACATGAAGAATGAATTTCGTTCTCAAAAATTTAAGGGGAAGATAGCTGTAATATAGAAATGGTCATGCATTATATGTAAACCCTTGGAAATTAAAAATGATGTGTCCTTCACACGAATCAAAAGTCCAAATCACGTGCCTCAGCGTGACTAATTCATGTAATGTAATTTCTATATAAACCCTCGAGCCCTCACCCCTTTCACAGCACACACTTTCATTCGCATCGATCAATCTCAGTTAAGCCTTGAAACATTTTCTTCCTTCCTTATCTGGCTTCTTAGTTTCTTCAAACTATGGATTCCCATCAAAACCTGCCCCTGCTGGTTTCGAAAATCGGCATCGTAGGAGCTGGAGTTAGCGGCATTGCTGCTGCAAAACAGCTATCCCGCCATAACCCTATCGTGTTTGAAGCCTCAGACTCGATTGGAGGGGTTTGGAAGCACTGCTCCTATAACTCCACCAGGCTTCAGTCCCTCCGATCTGACTATGAGTTCACTGATTTCCCATGGCCTGATAGGGACAACTCAGAATTTCCCACCCATTTGGAGATACTGAATTACTTGAAATCTTATGCTGAGCACTTTGATGTGCTCAAGAACGTAAGGTTCAACTCTAAAGTGGTGGAAATTCGGTTTGTTGGTGGCTCCGGCGACCGTGATAACTCAGATATCATGGGGTTAATCGGTGGTGGTGACTATGGAAGCCTGCTTCCTGGTCAGCCTGTGTGGGAAGTTGCTGTTCAAACTAAGGAATCTGACATCATTCAGGTGCTTATAGCTTCTTCACTCTGCACCATTTTCTCTTTCCTTCTTTTCATTTTGGCATCATAATTAGCCAGTGAATGATGCCTCAAATATGAGATATTTAGTTATCAACTAAACCAAACTTCCTCTTTATTAGATCACCTCTTTTTAGATTGAAACTTGGGTTTTAATTTTAGACGGTACTCCAAGTCGTGGTATAAAATATGTCACCACTTTGATTGATATCATCTCTCATATCATCCCCTTCAAGTTACACCAATTCAATATGAATATCAAATTTAGAGTATAAACAATTATATATGACATCAAAAATTCCAACATCCTCGTACGTATGAGATAATTAAGACTAATCATGACTAGAGTCCTTCGTTTTTCAGTGGTACGGCTTCGAGTTTATAGTGTTGTGCAACGGAAAATACGGAGACGTGGCAAAGATCCCGAGTTTTCCAAGAAGCAAGGGGCCAGAACTATTTGAAGGACAGCTTCTTCACACACTCGATTACTGCAAACTTGATCGCGAAGCTGCCACTAAACTTCTCAAGGGAAAGAAGGTTGCAGTCGTCGGTTTCAAAAAGTCCGCCATCGATTTAGCCCTCGAATGTGCAGAGGCTAACCAAGGTAAACTATACTAATAGCTTTAATTTCTTATACTTTTCTCTTCTGAACTTTCATATAACATTCATATACAGCCAATTTTTTGATCTGAAACGCATGATGATTTGCTCGACCGCATAAAAAACTCGTGACGAATTTTAATTTCTCCGTGGTCCGAGCTACAGTTTAGTCTTACTTTCACATATTCGATGTTCAAAGGCACATATAATTTGTTTGACGAAGGTCAAAGCAATTGTGTGTGTCGTGCTTGTGGTAGGATTGGTTTTGATCCCCTTCTGCATCCTCTTTTCTCACTTTTCCTATTACGGCTTGCGACAAAAATTGCTTTCATATGCACTCCAACCAACATGTTTCAAGTTGCATGGTATGTGGCACCTAAATTAATGTACTCGTCGTTTTCTTCTTTTCTTTAATTTTTTTTCCTTCTTAAAATTAAATTGGTTAACACGGTTCAGATATTGTGTCTGCGGTCTACTTAATTAAACAGATACAATCAAAAAAGAATAATAATTATGCTTATTACATATCAAATAGCTTATTACATAGCAAATAGGTTATTAGTTGGGGCATATATGTACACGATTATTTGTTACTCATTATTATTAATTAGTTCAATTGTCCATTTAAAATGAACATAATTTACTTGGAGATTAATTACTTGAATAATGTAATAATGTATGATCATTGGTTTCTTCATGGTCTTTTGGATGTTAATAGCTGGGGTTACATATGGACTTTTCTATTTTCCAAGTCATAATTTGCATGGTTTGATTGCATATGAGAAGATGCATTGACTTGTTGACTCCAAAAACTTGCTTTCTTTCATTTATTTGGTATCATATTGGACTCCTTCACATAATTTAGAATTCCAAAAATCATATTTGACTTTGAAAATTATTATATAAGCCATATATATATGCATATGGATTAATTTATGAAAAAGGGTTTGACTGGGAGATTCCAATTTTCGATATCAACCACAGAAATGATATACTTAGAGAAGGAAAACATGATTATCTGAACAATTTAGATTTTAATTAATACTTTGATTTAATTAAAAATTCATATTCATTATGCATCGATCCTATTTATTAGTATTGCCTTTTGCCAATCAAAATAGATGATCAAGTTCGTAGGAATAAATGAATAGCCGAAATCCTCGGCAATTTCCCCCGCCCCACAATATTTGTTTATTTATTATTGTCAAGAAGCTTCACTAGAAATTCAAAAACCATATGGCTTTGACTAATTAAGTTTGCTCAATTTATGTGCTAGCCTCTCATACCGATTTCTTTTCTTGTACTAAAAGGAAAGCACGTTCTAAAATATCCAAGCAAATGACTTCGCTTTTTGCATGATGCTTTCATGAAATTCAACCTCAGATTTGATGGTGAATTTATTGGAGGAACTTTCCAATTAAAACCAATGGAATTGTCAACTCAATAAGTCATTCATATTGAATTGATCACGGTGCGAGATTTAATTTACGCATGTTGTTTTCGGAATTATGGTGGGGCATTAATATTATCTTCGCCCGCCACACGCATGTCAACACATTTATTAAGGGTTGTCAGAAGGTTCAATCCAAAAATAAAAGGAGTTGACATAAGGTTTGTATTTGAATTTCCAATGTTTTTATATTTGTCCATGTGTTTGCTTCGTAATTATTCATTTTACAACCTTCACTAATTAATTAAGCTGAATATATATTTCTAACGTGACTATAGCACTTTAAGTGATTCAAGTCATATTTAACGTAATAGCACTAATATAGTATCAACTTTAATTAAAGTAGCATCACTGATTAAAAAAACCAGCTGACTTTCTTTTTTCAAAATTGCCAAAAACGGAGACTAAAATGTACTAATAAAAGGCGCGCGTCTAAAGATTGTCACTACATCTGAACAATTGCTATCGTTGTTTTGTTGTTCATCATGTTCTTTCTGTTTATCAAATTTCAACATCATAACAATAGTTTTCTGCCGACTTGTTCTAGGACCTGAAGGGCAGCCCTGCACAATGGTGGTAAGGACTCTGCATTGGACGGTTCCTCATTACCGGATTTGGGGATTGCCTTTTTTCTTGTTCTATTCTACAAGAGCTTCTCAGTTCCTTCATGAAAGACCTAACCAAGGCTTCCTCAAAACCCTTCTCTGTCTCCTCTTGTCTCCCATGGTACGTAATTTAACATCATCCGGTTTCATAGTAACATAAGGATGATTCTGTCGAGAGCTTTTTCTGGCGGTGGGTATTTTCACCGCTAAAAGTATTTTGAGATTCTCACCATGATTCCGAAAGTTCCACCTCTATAAAATTGATGCTCTCTATGGAATTACCTATATAGCACATGATACGGATACAGCTCTAAAAAAATGTTGAAGCTAATGATTCACTGTTACCTAATGAACTTGAACAGAGGCGTGGGATTTCGAAATTCATTGAATCCTACATACTATGGAAGCTTCCTCTGGAGAAGTATGGACTAAAACCAGAGCACCCATTTGAGGAGGACTATGCATCATGTCAGATGGCTGTATTGCCAGATAAATTCTTCCCTGAAGCTGATAAGGGTAAGATTGTCTTTAAAAAAGCATCCAGGTGGTGGTTCTGGAATGGAGGAATTGAATTCGAAGACAACACTAAAGTGGAAGCTGATGTGGTGATTCTTGCCACTGGCTTTGATGGGAAGAAGAAGATTAAGACCATTTTGCCTGAGCCTTTTCGGAGCCTCTTGGAGTACCCTTCTGGAATTATGCCATTATACAGGTAAGAAGGGTGGTTTATACAGCAAACCTCTCTTAAGCTCAATACTTCAAAAGCTAGGTCACGTGTTTGACACCTGCTTGATACTCCTGTCGGACACAACACAGCACTTCCAATTGCATCTTGATATTCATGTCAACACAAGCTTTAGAATCTACAGAAAAAGAACTGAGAACTAATGTTTGAGTCAATCTCTTTGGCAGGGGAACTATTCATCCATTGATTCCAAACATGGCTTTTGTGGGTTACGTTGAAAGCGTTGCAAACCTTCGCTCATCCGAGCTACGTTCCATGTGGCTCTCTCAACTGGTAGACGATAAGTTCAAGCTTCCAAGCATTGAGAAGATGCTTTCATACACACTTCAGGAGATGGAAGTGATGAAGAGGTCTACCAGATTCTACAAAAGGCACTGCATTTCAACTTATAGCATCAAGCACAGCGATGAAATATGTGAAGACATGGGGTGGAGTTCTTGGAGGAAGATGAGCTGGATATCAGAAGTACTCGGCCTTTATGGCAGTGGAGACTACAAGAAGGAGAACTGAAAAAATTATACTTGGGGATGCGTTAGCAGTACTAGGAGGATAAGATAAATAATGTGTTGTGCGTAGTAATGAGGGGCAGGAAAGAAGAAGGTCGTTCAGCCACTACTCCTGATCATCTTCCAGGAATCTAATGTAGTTATAAAATCTTCAACTTATATCAATGTACGATGAACCTTGCAATTTCAAGTATCAAAATCCACCGAGAAATACACTATAAGTGAACTTACTTTCTTATCTAAAGCAAAAATCATGATAGTACAAGAAGCATCTTTTCATCTCCCTATGAACAAACAGTCCAGAATATCAGCTATAACTATTATAGTTACATGGCGAGTACATTACAGTTTGTAGTTGCGTACTTGGCTAGCTCTGAGACAGGCTGAGCAAGACAAGAACCAAAAAAAAAAAAAAAATGGAAGCCTCAAATGCTCTGAAGTAGTTTCAAAGTCTCGTCAATATGCTTTTCTGGTTGGAACTGGTTGTTGTAGATGAGCTGAACCACCCCATTTTTGTCAAGGACGTAGGTTTCTCTCCCAGGCAATGCTCCAAAGAAATCGCCCTTCACTCCCCACTCTTTCCTCACCTTGTTACCCTGGTCACTCAGTAAAGTAAACGGAAGTCTGTACTTCTTTGCAAAAGCCTAGAAATTCCACACGACGTGTTCAGCATAAAAATCAGTTGGATTGGATGCCAACTAAGGTAACGAAATTTTTGAACTTTACCTTGTGAGAGGAGGAATCATCACCACTAATCCCGATAACCTCAGCACCTGCTTTTTAAATTTCTCATAAGAATCCCTGAAAGCACAAGCCTGCATTGCAAGGAAGTCCAGCAGCTAAACTGAATTAGAAGAACAACATTGTGAAGCACCATAAGTGTATGAATCTAGATTTCACTATTAGCGGGTAATAATCATGTCATAGTTCTTCCTTTTCCAGCAACAAGGAGCTTGTCCCTTTCGAACAACTATCTTCTGGGAACGGCTTTGCTGATATGATCTTGAGTACTAAACTTTATTAGCGGACAGCTTGTTATTTCTGCGTGCCTTTTATTTTCTATACAACATGGGTAAATAGTGGAAGTTGAGAGCATTACAACACTTTTTTTTTTCCCTCAAATAATTGGATGCTAATTTTGTTGGAAAGATGAAGAAGGATTTTTCTACATGAAGAGGAAATTTTTGACAGTCGCTATTTTATCCTTTCTCGGGTCTTCAATGAGACGCAAGTATGCACAGACGCACAAGGCTACTCTACAAATCTTATTCCAAGAATATTCAAGACTGTATACGTGAGTAATCGTATTCCACACATTCTAGAAACGCACACAAGCATTGAACTTGAGCTTATAGAATGCGTCAAACTACTGATTCAAACGAATTATATGTTTTCCTGGAATAAATATGATTGCAGGACCGTCATTGTGATGCTCATAAGAAGAAAATGAAAAAACATACATTTGTACTTTCCACTCTAAATTGGCATCTCCAGCGCCCGGACAAGAGCAAAGACAAGCTACATTGGATGAAGGAATGAAGAACGTTGGAAAAGTTGGACGTTTACCTGTTTGGTACAGCCAGGGGTCTCATCAGCAGGGTAGAAATAGACAACCACGGGCTTTCCTTTGAATTTGTTGAGGCTTACAGGTTTCCCATCCTGATCCTTCAGAGTGAACGGAGGTGGCTTCGAACCTTTACTCACCTGTCAACGAATTTAAACACAACACAAACACAAAACAAGCAGACTTGTGGGTTCTAATCAATTAGAAGAAACACCACTGAAAGAGGCAGGCAGGCTTGTTTATGAAAAAATGTACCTTAGCAAAAATGGAACCTCTCATGGATGAGTAAGAAGCAGGAGGAGGGATTGACAGAGTGGAGGAATGAGATAATTTAAGGCCACAAAACTGAGAATTGGAGGATCTGGGGAGACAAGGGAGGCTTTGAGAAGATGAATGTGCGGGAATTTCAGTGTGAAGCAAGGTGGGAAGAGAGTGCTTGGGAACAGAGAGGGAAGCCATGAGTGAGATTGACAGTGAGATCTCTCAGAAGAAGGCTTTGGCGTTGAGAATGGGAGAGGGATAAGAAGGGGTCACAGCTTATTGGAGAGAGAGAGGAAGGATGTGATGAGATTGGCTTTCTGGCGTGGACGATTGCTGGCCCCAACCTCTATTCTGATTCGGCATTTACTTACAAAGCTATTAGCTACCTCAACAACAACCTCTACTCACTTCAAAATTTAGCCCACCGTTGAACATGCGAGGGACATCCTAGGCATTGGCTCGAAAGATATATTCTTTGAACCGAGATATATTGGATTTTATTTATACTTATTGCCCTATATTTTCCTAAAAAATTTGTAAATACCATCAATCAATCAATTATATTCTTGAAAACTTGTAATATCTGATTTCCTTAAAACGGTCGGATGATATTATAAGATCCGAATATATTCAATTAATAATAAAATCTGAATAATATTTTGATGGGGATTTGGGTATATTGAATTAAACGAGGAGCATCATTATTAAATGAGATTTTAATAGAGACTCAAATGAAGAAATTAATAATTAATTTTAAATTTTAATAATATCTTAATTGAAATTTGAATATATTAAATTAAATGAAAAGTATCACAAAATAATATGTCAATTGGGGTTTAAATGAAAAGATAAATAAATAAATTTAAATTTTTATACGTTTCCTCTAAATTCTACATCTTCAATTCAAATACAATATGAAGGAATAAAGAAAAACACACTTCTATAAAAAAAAAAAAAAAAGCTTGAGCTATCTTAAATAATACAATTTATTAGAATTTAAAATTTAATCAAATATTTTAGTCCGTAAAATGCACGGGAAAGAAATTTCTAGTTTAATATTAAATGTTCAACAAATTCTCACTCTATTGATTTAAGAAAATTACAGGGTGAATGAGAAATGAATTCATACGTACAGTAGTATTATCATCCTTTAGCAGTTTTGTCAAAGAAAAAAAAAAGAGTGCCATCTGGAGGAGAAATAGATTAGCTGTTTGATTTGTTTTGATTCTCGAATAGAATTCGTTTAAATAAGCGTTGATTAAATAATTTAATATGTATTATTTGATGATTAATACCACAGGTTGTTGGCAGGGGGGAAAAAAATAACACAGGCTAATCATATTATGTATAAAATGTTCTTAGCACTTGGTCTATTATTGAAATAAAATCGGTTTTTGGGCCTGCTATTTGACGAGGGTTTGTTATTTCTGGGTAGATTCACAAATTAGTCTGAGAATCTTCACCAAAGCCCCCAAAATCGAATTGGACGCATGGAAGGTTTACGTAATGTTGTTCGTAGAAGTTCGGGCGAGAGATCTTCTTCGGTGCTCTCCCCTGTGGAAAGCTTAAATGCGAATGGCGGAGGAGCTGGACAGAGTGTTGCTGTTTCCTCTTCTTCATCGCCTTCTTCCCTTGCTCTGGCTACTAGACCTCCCAGGTTTGCCCTACCATTTCTTTCTGGTTCTTGGCTTTCCTAGTCTTGTGTTTTCCCCTTTTGATCTTTTATATGGTGGCAATTTAGAGTTGGACTTTTCTGATTTCTCCCAAGTCTGAACATCTGTTGTTTAAGGCTGATATGGATTATAGCTGAACATTGCGAAAATCTGACATTTTTGTTCTGGTACTGAAAGTGAAATGATTCTATTACTCAACCAACACACGGAAGAGATGAGAATTAACTGATGATTTTAAAGATGTTGGGAGGGTCAAATTTTTGTAAACTAATGAATTAGTGATTGAACCGAACGGAATCCTCTCTCCTCATTTAGTATGAATTATTCATAATTTATACTCTGACGAGTGACGATTAAACTTGAAAGTCTGGGTAACACATTACCTTAAAAAAAAAATAATTTTTTTCTGGCAAAAAAAATAACTTTTTTAATTGTTCTTTATTGTAAATAATCTAGTATCATTCCCTGATAGCCATCGACGAACAGATTGTGTAAATATAGGTCAATGTTGATCTTGTGGCAATTATAGTGGATGTTCGCACTCGTCTAGTTTCGCTTCTTTTTTCAAGGCATAAAAGAGCTCTTTTATGATGGTGAAGATTTTCCTTTGAACTCTGAAGTGATGCTTTATCTGTTGTATTGGGAGTTTCTGTGTTATGTGCTGTTGATTAGCTTCAATTTTCTTTTAAGTTGGTAAGGTCGTAAAGATGTAAGGAAAACCCTTAACTATAGTTGCTACATGCATTGGTGGATTTTAGGTCAGTGTCTGGCTTCTAATTTTGAGATTGTTTTATATTATTTGGCAGACAATTTGTATCTTGGTTGACATGCTCAAAACTTTGTGCAATTTGCTTTGTTGCTGGAGTAGTTTTTGGCTACACACTAAAGCGACGCGTTAGGCACTGGGCTTCCAAACTTCTTAAGTACCTGAAAGAGTAGTTTTGCTTCATTACTTTACTAATTCGGTAAGACTTCAATTTCATTTAAATTTTAGTTGAAGAAACATCATTTTCACCTCATAATTGGTGGAATTACTTGTACTCCCTGATGACATTTTATGGATTTTGAGAAGAGTACAGCATTGGCCTTTACTTACAGAATTACTTGCTAAAATTGTGGAAGTTGTTTTGGTTCAGCTTATCCTTTTACAATATATTTTAGTACCATATCTCAACTGTATTTGCTGTATTGTTCTAATGTTTTTCACTTGCAATGGGCCAGTACATTTTCAGTTTTCTATTGAATGTGAGACACTTCTCTACCACTGCCCAAGATCCGGTTTAATGAACCTTCAGTTATAATTTGTAAGAGGTTCACTCTAAGCAGTACATGGATGGAAAAGGTCACCTAAAGAAATTGAATCATGATTCCCAAATTCAGCAACTATTTTCCACTCTTCTAATGTTTAATTTTCTTAACTTCATTTTATATCCAGATTCAATGCAGATTTGACCAAATAGAAGGGATGGTTATTGTGCTGGGGATATGATATCTTGCTTTTAGTCTCTGAGATTGTCCAAGAAGCATAGAAAATCAGTTCATTAGCCTTGGTAATTAGGTTTAAACTGCTTCTTATTCCCGTAAAGGCCTATAGAAAGCATACTGAATGGTGTGTTTTCTTGAAGCAGATTATTTTTTCACTCAGAATTGTGTGTGCACTAAGCATGTTTACTCATTACTGGAGATTTTGCGGGTTGCAAAACATGTTAAAATGGTATTTTCATTGTAGTGAAACATGTATAATTCTTCTTGTTCATTTGATTTTGTATTGTGAAGAATATGTATAGCAAATAGTATAATTACATCTTCCTGCCCTGCTAATAACCTAAATGTTTATTAATTTTCTTTTTGAAATATAAAATTGATGACTCCTGAAGAATAAAAAATTGTAGAGGCTGGAATTTAAATATCAATTTGTCATGTCAGAAGTACTCCTTATGAAAATCAAAGCGTGTAGTCGTCTTGTGGCTCAGCTCATGTGACAGCTTCTTTAGTTCCTTTGCCAACAACGGCGTCCCGCAGTAGAATACCCCTGCAAATTTTATGCACCATTTTTTGGTCAAACTTTCATTGTCTGATAAACATTTTATATCCTATGGCCCCCCAGACAAACCTACCCTTTTCTGTCATTTTGCCCATGCTTCATATGTGAGGAGGGTTGGTTTGCTTGTTAGATACAGTTTGTTGCTATTTTAAAAATCTTTAAACTATTACTATAAGAACTGTATTTTGAATGTAGTCTGAAATTATCAGAGACAGGTTGTATTTTTGTAACCTCTATTTACAGCCAACTATGACAAATTGTAGATGCGCATAAATCCCTAAAGAATTGTTTGAAATAATTTTGTTTTCATTGGAACAAACTGACCCTTCTTCTCTTATTTGGCTTGAAAGCTAGTGTAAATAAGTTGCTCTTACATCTAATTTGCTTCTGCATCAGCCACTATAAGACCAACTCTCTTCTTTTAAAATAAATTAACTTATCTCTAGGATTGTAATTATGGTAATTGTGTTTTGCTTGAGCCACAGGAGTCTTGATCCAATCTCCTTCAGGCGAAGCCTAGGTTTATATGGCCCATGTGGCTTATTTGTGAGTGAAAATCACTGGAGGAAAGAAATAGAGAAGAAATTGAATCTCCATTACGATAAATGATGCTGCATTTTGTGGCAAGAAATTTACCTACTGTAGAATATGGATGTCTAGAGGCTATCCTGGTGAAAACATCTTTCCAATTTGGCCTTGCAAAGTGGGTCCTTACCTGCGATAGGGGAAAAAAAGTGTTTACTCATTTGATAGTTAAAGTTTGTCGTGTAATAAACATGTCAGAAATGATGGATTAAGGAGCTATAAGAGTGAGTTAGGAAATAGCCATTAGAATTATTGCTGCCTATAAGTAAATGTATCTACCTGCTTGTATATCAGATTATGTGTGAATAATACAGTTGCACTATTCAGTCTCTAATTCCTCTATTTTCTTCTTTCAAATCCTTCTCTTCTTCCTTCAACTCTCTCCCTCTCTTCCCTCTTTCTCTCTACCCTCCGAATTAAAAATATTCATCATTTTCCATGCTATAAACCAAAGTTTTGGCTACGGAGAATCTTACTTGAGTGCCTGATAGGATGTCAACACCATGTTTGGCATGGTTGAGAGCTTGGACCATTGTGATTAAGGTTGACCTTGCATCCCCTTCTTCATATACACTCGTGAGATAGTTGTGTAGCTCAATTTGGTCCTGAATCATGGTACATTTATAGTGAATAATCTGCTTTGCGATAGTAAACCCGTTTTTCCCCCCTCTCAGTAATGATAATGGTAGAATAACAGTTATACATGAGGTGGAGATACATCAAGAAATAATATTTATTACTTTCAGATCCAATTCTGCAACTTCGTTCATCACTCCTTTAAACCATTCAAAGGACTCCGCTTCCCTGGTAACCCAGTAGAAATAAGCATTTGTAGTCTTGTGTGTTCTCTTATTTCCACCTGACATAAAATTTGACGATGTAAAGCTATTGTAGCTCTCATCTGATGTGGTAGTTTCTGTGTTTGACTCCTACGTTCAGCTTATCAAAATCAGTTTCTGAAAGGATTAAGAATAAAAGAAAATACCAACTCTATAAGAAGGCGTTTCGGTCAATAATTTTACCATTTGATCTTCAATTATTCTTGTGTCATTTAGAAGATCCTTGAGAATGCTTATGAAAGGAGTTGCTCCGATACCCAAGCCTATGAGAAGCAGGACATCGTAACTCTGGTAATCTTGTGCAGGAGCTCCATAGGGGCCATCAACAAGCAGTTTCGGCTGTCTGCGTGTTAAAACTCAAAAATATAGTTTTGATAATCCATAGTTTTCGGGCATGCACTAGTATACATAATCGAATCGATAATTACCCCCTGTGATCCATTGGCTTTAGGTGACCAAAATTGGCTTGTCCATTAGATGATGGTAATGTATCATCGTCAGTGAACAATAGCTTCAATTCTTGAGTCCAGTCTCCTACTGTACGAATGTGAACGCTCAGGTAATCGTCTCCTGGTGCTGAAGTAATGGAGAACGGGTGCCTAAAAAAGTAAGACTAATGGTTATTTATTCATGACAATTGAGTAATAGACCTGCGAACCAGAATCAGACTCACCACTCAAACGGGGAGATTCTTGGGCACTTCAAAAATAAGTACTGTCCGCTTTTGTACGTAAATCCATTTGGCTTAGACATGATTAAACTGAAGACATTTCCTGGTAGCATCGAAAGCTGCAGAGGTTTGGGTAGAACATTATGTCGTGGTAAAATGTGTTTACTTGAGTTATTTCAACCATTTTCTCAGATGAAATACAATAAATTTAGATGAAATTTGGTAAGGACGATTGAAGATTTCCCTCATTCTTAAGAAATTACCCAAATTTTTAAGAGGATCCACTCTAATCACAACCCTCGACATCATTCTCCTAGTAAATTACTAACTTTAGCCAACCCAAATGATTAGCCCGAAGCTTAACGTAGCCAAAAAGTCAGTAAACCGAAATTGAGTGCATTACCTTTAGTATTTTAACGGAGTAATGTTTTGATCTGCAAGTTCGTAGAGTCCGTTCGGCTGTGTACAGTAACATGGGGACACAGATGTACATCCAAGCCTGAAAGCATCTGAAGTGTTCTCAGTTCTATCTAAGCCACTATTACTGGTAAAATATACGTATTTGACAGGTTCATGTAGATCACAAATTAGTTCTTACCGATTTCTGATGCCACTTGTGGGTTAAGTACAAGCAACTTCCATGGATGAACAGCAGGACATAGACAAGACAAAGAAGGTGGTGTGAATACCAGAATGCATTAAAGCCTGTCAATTTGTTGAATGGTGGGGATAGCCTAACTACATTTCTTCGGAAATAGTGGGTTGCTAGGGTAAAAGAGATTATCATTAAAACAGTCATTGAAATTCCTGTCACACCTTCGACGCCGGTCAAGAGTGTTTTATAAGTGGGCTTCTTGTTATGAAAGTCTGAAGATATCAGAGCAAATTTCTCTGGGGATGAGTTTATGAGAGAGGGAAAATCGCAGGCCAGATGATTGCCTGCATGAACGGCGACTCCAATAGCTATGGCACACGCAATCATCTGTAAAACAAGAGTATAACAGAGCATGTCAAGACCAAAATTGAAGGAAAGCTGCTATGATGTGAACTGTAGTTACTGTTAGATTTTTCAGATATAGGCATATGTTGGGGTTGTCTTTCTATCAAATTGATTTAAATCATTTTTATTCTATTATTCCTCCAACTATTTTTCCCCCCTTCATCTTACATACCTTGTGGAAGTTAATGTTGTCATCGAAGGGAACAAATGATCTGGCTCTTGTGGAACGAAGCCAAGTCAAAGTGTTACGACAAACTGGTAAGAGGATGAGAGCCATATTGAGCTTAAGGGTCTCAGCAGCACCTTTGGCAATGGGTAAGCAGTAACCAGTGACCTGAAAAGCTGCTTTGTTTCTGTACTGATAGAATTTCCAGGTAAAAAGAAAAGCAATGGAAGCTAACCACAGCAACAAGATCCAACCCCTCTGCCAGTGCTCTGTTACTAGACAGACCAGTGTCCTGAATATCCTTTGGACCACATTTTTGTGCCTTAAACTGCTCAGATTCTGACTCCATTTCATACTTGGGTTGTTCAGTTGTCTGCTACATTTCATGTAGTTATCTTTTTGTAGGAGCAACATTTCTAACTGCCACAGCTGAACAAACAAAGACAAAAATTCATAATCCAACCCCAACCTCTATCTGGTTCTTCTCATTAATTTTTCCCTGTCTTACCTCAATGTAACCCAAATTCTCTGGGTCTAGCTCCTCCATTATTAAAGCTGCGTATCCTTCGGCTTGGTCTTTTAGTTTCGATAGTTTGTTTGCTGAAGCACTGAGCATTAGGAGCTGCCAATAAAGATCATGACGTTAATCAGCTTACGGGTCGCATCGCTTTTTCAGTTAATGTAACATGACATCCATATCACCCCTTATTCATAAATGTAGGCGCGCTGGCGCATATCCTTCACACGTGTTTCCTTAGTCGACTCAGAATTGTTTTCTAACAAATCGAATTAAATTCTGCATTTTATGTAATGAATGTAATATGCATCTTGCATATAACTTTTCAAATTAAATATTTTATTTTTTAATAAGCTCATTTTAAGGGAAAGATTTTTTATGAGAAAAGAAACATTTTATTTAATTAATAATATCTCTAAAGAAATAAAAATAAAATTTCCCAAACCTTGGATCTGGCTTCCAGTCTGTCTATTTCATTGAGCTTAGCAGACTGACTTCCAGTCTGTCTATTTATTAAGCAAAGAATCTATCAACAATAAAAAAATAAATACATTGTATTGGAAGTCAAGATATATTTAAATATTTTTTTAAATTCATAACCAATGTAGAATTAATTTTGCTATGCGTCAATGTAAAAGGAAAACTTCGAAGAAACATATTAAGTATTACGAAAGCTATGTACTTATTTTTTTATGTAAAACTCAGCACCAACAAAGTTTCTTTTTTTCCTCTGCTAAAAAAATATATAGTTTTTTTTTATCATTTCGATTTCATATCTTACCTCTTGCACCTCCTCCCTAGTAATCTTTCCATCTTCGTTGCTGTCTGCCCTGAAATAAATAAATTAATAAAAGCTAATTACTTAAAAATTAAATATGAAAAAAAAAATCCTCCTCTTTCCGATGGGGATCAACTCAATCGTAGCCGGCAGCAAATAGGATTAAATAATAAAAATATTGACATTACTTTCAATTGGTTGGAACTTGGAAGTTTTATGCGGGAAGGTACATTGCAACGACATAAGTCACATTGCGGATGGAACGGGGCTGTCTGAATTTTTTTAAGACTCAAGCTATGGTTGAAAATTTTTTAATTTGTAAAGGGAAATTTGTCATTTAATTAATATCAATCAATATTCAATATAAATAAAATATAAAATCTAAGGAACCCCACTATTCATAAACGCTACTAAACAATACAACGAAACTTCGTATACAACTATGTTTTATTAATTTGTTCATTAATCTATAGCCACATATTTCGTTAGGCTTCTTACAACTTTGTTTTTATTCATTAGATTTGTTTTTGTATTTTCATAGTCCTCAATGTTTTCAATATGGTTTAAGTACTTTAAAATAATACTATTTTAGACTTAAATATAAAACTCATTTTGTAATATAATTTATACTACAAAGTGAGTTTTATATTTAGGATTGGAGGGTATAGTCTTTAATTTAAAAACAGATTCACATTATCTAATGAAAAAAAATATTTTGTTCTATATATATACATAAATCTGAAACCGATCTTGGAAAAAAATCGTTAAACATATCCATATAACAAAAATCCTAAAACTTACCGCCTGTGCTAATTAAGTATACAAAAAGTGATCCACAATTCCACATTATATCTGAATACTTAAATAGAATAAAATAAAAATGGAGAACCCGGGCGCGAATTAAAGAGCCAAATTTATTAAACTATGGGTCGTTGGCCAAGGAACATGAACTTCCCATGAAAGAACCAACTTACATGTCGAAGAATATCTGAAGACGGGCGTCAAAACTCTGGTCCGTAATCTGCAACCAGAACTCGTACAGCTCTTCTTTGCTTATTTTCGTCACTTTCTGCTTCTTTCTCCTCGCCAATGCATCAAATATCCCTACCGCGAATTCCTTGGAATCCTGCATCCCTTTTACAAAATTTCAAACACGTACAAATCGAATCAGCAACCCCTGGCTGCTTCATCCAAATACACTTTCTGGGCGCCCAAACAAATTTGCAAGTTGCAGCTAATGATATACAAACATACCCACGCATTCGCCAAAGTCTTCTCTTGCAAGCAAGCCGTTCTTAGCAAGCAACGCGAACCTTTCCTCTACTTTTCTCCATAGCTCATTGGCGTCGGTGGCTCCGGCGGTCTCATTGATAAATCTGAGGCCCTCAAGAGCTGTCCTCGCACTCGATCTCGTCCGTTCAAGTTTGGCCTTCATTCTTCGGGCATTTCGAGCGGTTATGGCAGGATCTTCGACGACAGAAGCAGAAGACGACGACGATCTCGGCCAGGATAACATCCTCCGGAAACTGGACGCGGCGGAGAGAATCCGGCCAATAGCGGGCGAGGGAGGTTCATCGGCGGGACTGACATTGCAGAGCACAACGGAGTGATCTTCAAGCTCCAGTGAGACTTCCACCGATTCTTTCCCGTAGGGATGCGGCGCCTGATCATTTCCTTGCGGGATGAGATCTGGCGGCGATTCCAATTCGCGACTAGGATGAGCTTTGTCGGAGCTGCTGCTTGCAAACGACGACGTTCTCATGGGATCGTAGCAATGCGGTATGGTTGGGGTTCTGAGGGGATTAAGCGAAGAAGAGAGGTAGCTAGGAGAGGTTATGCTTAGGTGATGATGGACATTGGAAATAATGGCTTACAGAGGCAAAGGAGGGAGGGTAGGAAATATAAAGAGAAGGAAGTGCAAAACAAGACAAACGCCTCCCAACCAATTTAACCACGCCAACGAGCCTTTGTAGGTAGGAATAGGAATGAATTTCTATATTTCCCTCAAATTCTTCAATTTACTTGTATGTACCTCTAACTAAAGTAGCTAGCTAGGTGTGGAATTTAATTACCATTCACTTTATTAGCCAAAAGAAACTCTTAACTTGAAAACTCTTCGCATCTGCCAAACATTACTATAATATAATCTCATCCTGTATAGTATATAATTATATGATAATGGGATATGTATAATATTGTTATTTTGCTATTATGATTATTAATCTTTTTAATCAAGTATTGTCAAATAGACAAGCCATTTGAAAGTCGTAACAGGCGATAAGCATTGATTTTGTGGCACCTAAAGGTTATTAATTAGCCATTCAGGCTTGCATTTGTTAACCATTTATTTATTTGCGGGAGGCTGAAAAATATTAGCTGCCTACTATTCTCTCCTGGCTAGGGTTAAAATTCCAGCAGTGTATCGTGGAAGAGCACACCTTTCTCATTGCCGAACCAACCCTTTAATTTTCTTTTCTTTTTTATTTACTCTTTTCAATACTTATTTCATGCAATCTTAGCATCGATCGAGTGGGTTGTGTATGTCACCACATTCTAACATATTCTAATACACGTGTGTGTGTGTGTGTGTTTTCTCATGTTCAAATGCCATTTTCAAAATCGATATTGAATTAATATAGACGATATAATAAAATATACCCTAGGAAGCATTAGTTCAAGACATAGCATTTTTCAATTTATCCAAATGTCACCTTTATGATAAAAGTTTATTTAGTATACTCGAGCACCCTTCCGTAGAGATTGACTTAAAAATATACAAGAGTCAAATTAATTCTTAATTCCCAAAATCATATTGATGAGTGTAGATAAATTTTCAATTTCTCTCATACATAAAGCACATTAAAATGTGGCTTTTAATTGCTCTTCAAATTATTATTACAACAACAACAAAAAAGAAAATTAAAAGAGCAATTATAAAATGCAAGAAAACACGGAGTAGTTTAATTATAATAATGGGGTGAATGCATGAATGAATAATATTTGTCTGTATCTACGTAAAACAGGTCCAAGTGTAGCAACGTTAGGTGAATAAGACACATCTAATTAAATGGACTGGTCAATCTAAATTAGGAGGAATTAGCTGCACCACATTTTTGGTTCCCAAATATTATTTTAACCTAAAGATTTAATCAGGATCATATATTCCATATTTTTTGGGGCGTAATCAATATATATATATATATATGTTCCATATTTAATCATAAACCATAAATAAATATATATATTCAACGCTCAGTCACTATCGTTTTAGATTTGAGTCACACTTGTTCATGTTGTATACTACCTCCGATCCTTAATATAAGACCCTGTTTGACTTAACTTGAAAGGTGATATATGTTTCTTTACTTCTCCCAATATGCTGACACGTATACAGTGATATATAGTGACGTTATGATAAAGATAAATTTGATAGACACGAATGCTTTGAAAAACCAATGAAGGTGAAGTGAAGGTCCGGATAAAATAGCAGCTAGTCCGGATTAGTGAAGTTAGGAAAGAAAGTTCAACAAAAGGGAACAATTCATATATACATATATAGAGATGATAATTAATTAATGAACCAAACATATTAAGTCAATGTTTGAATAAAGTAGCTAATTAATAAAGTTGTGCAAATGGAACGTTATTGGCCATAGCCTCCTCATCCTATAAAATATATGTATATAAAGTGAACATTATCATAATGTTTGGAATAAACTTTTAATTTCTTTTACTATCTTAAAAAACATGTATGTAAACAGAATTATTTATATACACACACAGGCATGTCTGTATATACTTATAAAGTAGGTTTGTACATGATTTGGATAACTTCTTCAAAATAAGAATTGTAATTAAGTTTGTGAGAGAATTCAACTAGTTTACGCCTATTTATTATATGCATATAATTTTTCAACAAACAACATATGTTGTTGATGTTATTACAAAAATATTTAACTGGCATTTTTCAATTTTAATGTGATAATGTGTAATTATTATACGTTTGTGAGATAATCTTAATTTTTTCTGCATAGCTTATTGCATGGACATGTTACTTATTCCTCTAATAATTTAGATAAAAATGCAAAGAATAGATTTTAAGAGGCATATCAAGTTAATTATTTCATATTGTTAGAAAAAATAATATATTTTTCCCAACAACTGCAAAAATAACAATTTATATTTGTATTTATTAAATAAAAAAAACTTAGGACAGACATATAACCGTGTGTTTTTGAAAAACTTGATATAATAAACATAAGGAACTTGATATAAGTATAACCGTTTATTACACCGTTTTTTTTCTAAATCAACTAATTTAATTTTTTTGCAATAAAAAACTTTTATTTAATCACGCATGCATGTTGATTGCTTCCAACAGGCAAATATTTCATAACTTTCAACAATAAAAGAAAACATCTGTCAGTTCTGTATTACCGAGACGACGCAATGATGTGAAAAAGAACCTGCACATGTGATCGAGCGCGTTCCTAGGCCCAGCTTTTAGAATTATGAGTGCAAAAAGAACATGCATGGAAAAGAAAATTTGAACATCTTACTGAATTAATTTCTTATCCATGTTTACGTGCATCTATGGATTTCTTTCAAAATAATTGATGATTTGGGTTGTTAATTCATTATTAATCCATTAGGTATAGATACAAATGGATTAGCCATCGCCTACTTGAGCAATTCGAACAAGCATGTAATAAATTTAGATTCTCCATATTTCTTGAAGAAATTGACTATGTTAACTTTGAGAAAATGACACATAATCGACCATCGTATGTTGTCTGCACGTGTATACACACCAAACTTTTATACTACCTCCGGTCCTTAATATAAGACCCCATTTGACTTTTAGTTTGGTCCTAATTATAAGACTCCAATCCATTTTGTCTCTCATATTTATATATTTTTTTTCAAGATAGTCCTTCTAATGATGATAGTTCTAGCCAATACACTTAATTAGCAAGGATATTTTAGGAATGACAACACATATTTATTACAAATAACTAACTTAACTTACTTCCTTAATCTCCTCAAATTAGTCAACTAGGTCTTATAATTAGGATCGGAGGTAGTATTTTACTTCGCACTAACTTAGAGATGAAATATATAAAAACTAATTAATTCGGGAGAATTACAATTTATATAATAGGGATAATAGTTGTAGTGCTTGTGTCCTCCACTTTCCAAGTAATTAGTTATATAGGATCAATCATTAACGAATTAATCATTTACACTTATAAGTGCACTCCTTAATCTCTTTAAGAGTTTACAAGAAATTCTGGCGTCTTGTCAAAGTACAATTAATTTCTCTGCTCATGTTGCGTGAGGATCACAAAACTCTTGAGCTGGTTTTGCAATCAAGTAATTGCAAGATCTATGCCCCTGGTGAGAATCTATTGCACGAAATTAAAATGTTTACTTCAAAAGAAAAATAAAAAATGTAATAGATGAAATTAAACCTGTAAAATCATGTTTTTATATCGCTTGATAAAGATGCTCAACGGCTAACATATCTGAATTTACATGTCATATAAAATCGTCGAATTATTTATTAATTATAGAAAACGTGACTTGTTCTTTAAATTTCATGCAAGTGTACAAAATTCACACACGTTATTTAATTGATTGAATCATTCATAACTTGGAACGACGGTGATGCTTGTTTATAGTTACAAATTATACTCTGGAGTTTTAAAATTTTATCATTCAATTTTAAATTGTTTGGTGAAATATTTTATTAGTTGGAAGTGCATGTATTTATAGATAATATTTGAATTGAATAAAAAAATCAAAGTTATGATATTTTATATGGAAAATAAAATATTACTCTATCTAAAGTTGGCAACTCAAGTAAGTGGTGCAATTTATGACTAGTGCAGAATCTTACCATATATTTTAAAGAATATATGCTAGATGAACACTAATATAGAACATAAAATTTATATTAGGGTGCATTATTCATAATACTACCTCCAATCCTAATTATAAGAGCTAGTTAACTAATTTGAAGAGATTAAGAAAGTAAGTTGAGTTAGTTATTTGTCCTAAATAGGTGTTGTCTTTCCTAAAATATCCTTACTAATCAAGTGTATTGATTAGAACTATCATTGTTAGAATGGCTACTTTGGAAAAAAAATACTCCTCCGGTCCTTATTATAAGACCCCATTTGACTTTTTATTTGGTCCTAATTATAAGACCCCAATCCATTTTGTCTCTTATATTTATGCATTTTTTTCCAAGATAATCCTTCTAATAATGATAGTTTTAGTCAATATACTTAATTAGTAAGGATATTTTAGGAATGAAAACACTTATTTATTATAAATAACCAACTTAACTTACTTCCTTAATCTCCTCAAATAAGTCAATTGGGTCTTATAATTAGGACCGGAGAAGTATATAAATATGAGAGATAAAGTGAATTGGGATCTTATATTTAGAATCAAAATATAAATCAAACAGAGTCTTATAAAAACCAGAGATAGTATATAATTAATATAGTTAAGTTCTCGTAGCTAGAAAGATAATGAAGGGCATGACAATGGAAGTTAGGGAGACAGGAGTGGAAGAAGCAAATGGGGAGCCCAGCGTTATGAGCGGCTATCTTATTAGCCATTGGAAGCACCATGGTGTTATGACAGACACATTGAAACGTTTCTATGGACATTTATCTGTTGGGCTTAGGCCCACTTCTGATTCATGTTTAGTCGGTTTATACGCCCACTAATTATTTTATTCCCTTTTTTTTTTCCTTTTTGGCCAACCAACTAATTATTTATTCGTTTATAATGTTTAGCTACAATTCAGCCTGACAATTTTATTGGAAAAAAGTGTTAATTTTGAATGTAGTATAGGTAATGTTCGTGAAAAATAAAAACTATATGCCGGTTTAATCTCTTTTTGTTTTGCTTCAAAACAATCTTTTATTTAAAAAGTACTTTAAAATGTGCTCTTGATTAGGCTGAATCTGAAGATGTAGGAGTAAGTGAATAAAGAGATAAGTATATAGTATATAATGGGAGAGTTTTAATTTAATTTATATAAAAATAATTTTTCCCGAGTGGTTTGAGGGTTACCAAAATATGATGGGGACGTGGCCTATTATCGTTCGGAGATAGCCAGGATTGTATGCTGTCGAGACTCGAGACTCAGCAGAATCACTGAATCACCCAAATTACAATGAGGCCCGTGACAACTCAACATTCGGCAGTCTGTCCCTCCCTTCTGACTGCCAACTGTTCTCCATTTTCGCAATATGTTTGGATGGAAATCAAAAGTAAAATCAAAATATTTAAAAAAAAAAAAAAACTGATTTTGGATATGCCAACCACCGCTTCGCTTTTCTGCTTTCTGACTCTCCCCTCCACTTTTGAATTCTTCTCCCTCTCGTCTTCTTTACTTCATTCCTCTCTTTGCCCCCACGTTTTACATTTTCACTGTTATCAACCCTCGTTTTTAAGTCATTTAGGGCCTGTTTGGGTATCCCAAAACCGTAGTTTCAGAAGTACTTTTTCGTAAAACGAGATAATCTCCTTCACATATTTACTTCGTAATCCGTAAAAGCACTTCTAAAACTATGGTTTGGTTTCTATCCAAACACACCCTTACCCATCACGCTTTACCCCAAAAAAAAATGTCAGATTTCTAACATATATTTTTCGTAATACTCGCATATTGTGGGGCTTTTAAATACTTAAAAACCACATACAATAATACAATGAACTTTCACCACACATTCAAATTCAAATTAAAATATCCGGCTTGAATTTCGAGTCAAAGGAATATTTATGGTCATACATAATGCATATAACGTGCTCTCACTTTTCCTTTTTCCTTTTTTTTTTTGTTTTTGGGTCTTGAAAGAGATACTTGAGGCTGGAAAGCATATAAACCTAACAAATAAAAACTAAAGAGATCCCACTTGATCGCTGCAATTTTCTTTTATGTTTTAATATATTTTTAATGGAATTATGAAAACTTGTAAATAAATTTAAAAATTACATAAAATTTATAATTATTATTTATTTGGTATACATAATTATTAACTTTCTTTTGGGAAAAAAATTAACAAACAAAGATAAAGCCACTAACATAACGTGGGCTGACAGGCAGGCCCCTCGAGTCGTGAGCCGTGAAGACTTGAGGCCGATTCAAAGACCCATCCCACAACCACTTCATGTTTGACCCGTTACTCATCAAAAGACAGAATTACCCTTCAGGCGCTCCCTTCGCACACCTCACTGGCCACTGCTGAGTTGGCAAGCACCCCAAATCATGGTTTGGGAAAAATGTTAGCCAAACACCCTTAAAAAAATCAAAATCATGGTTTGGGTTCAAAATCATGGTTTTGACTTCAAAATCATGGTTCTGAGAAAAACAGAAATTTTTTACTTTTGGAGGAAAAAGGAGAGAGTGTGAGAGCCTATAGGATATGTATCTTGTTGTTTTTTTATAAACATATTTTTATAAATATATTAATCTTATATCTTATAAATAATATACATATTAATTATTTATTAATTATATTATTTCTATAGATTATTAATATATGTTAATAAAAAATATATTATTAACAATTTTATTCCTTCAAATTAAAATATATCATAAAATATATTTTTTCTATAATTATCATATTAATTTATGCCAATTTGTATTATATAAAAGTACTTCTAATAATAACTATCCAAAACACTCACACTTCTCAAAATCACTTTTTACAAAATCTATTCTTTCCAAAATCTATTTTTTTCAAAATCTATTCTCCAGACGCTATTCTTCCAAACCATGATTTGGTTTCATCCAAACACACCCTTATGTTTTCCTGTGGATTTTTCAAAGGAAAACCATTACCTTTCGGGCCTTAAAGAATGGTTTTCCTTGTTGAAAAAGAAAAACTACTTTTAAATGTTATTACTGTATACTTGACATTGATTATTATATTTATAGTGTGGCATGTTGAAAGTCTCCGGAAAGTTATTGATAAAAGAGAAAGAAGCTGCACAACCGAGTAATCACGAAGCATGTTGATTTACAAATAAATTAAAAAAAAAAAAACGAATTGCCACTCTGACATCAAGTTATGGGCAAAGGAGTTTCCGAATGCACTTTAGACTTTATTATTTACTGTCTCTGATACTTGACTTTAAAATTAATTAAGCTAATTATTTATAATATATAAATGTTATTTTTTTAAAAAATATCTTTATTAATCGTGTGTATTAAAACAAAACCACTCTAACATGTGTAGTTAGTCACCAATGGTAATTATTTTAGAAAAAATAACCAATATAATAAACAAATGAATTAAGGTCTTATATGTGAGGTTAAATTAAATCGCTAACTAACACTTATACTGAAAATTAAATGTATTATCTCCTAAAGTTAGATTCTAATTATCAAATGGCATTTAAATTTCAAGCTCTTCATTCCCTTTTTTTACTACTAGTATTATAAACTCTAGACTTTTCGTTTCCGTTTTTTAAAAAGTTGACGCAAAAAAGGACTGCTTTCGTGATTTCAAATTTGGACTTCAAAGTTCAAATAAACCCATCCATCGCAAAGGGGTTAAAAAACTCGCCTATTCAATATAACTATATGTACTTTTCATGTAGGCTCTACATGATTAGACCCTGTTTCTTTCTCCTGCTTCAAACTAGCCTGGTAAGGCCTAAATCCTCACCCAAAAAAAAAAAAGGGGAAGAAAAGGTGAACCCAGCTATAAACTAAATTGTTTAATTATTCAATATTTTAAACTTGACCCCACCCTCGGAAACATGTCTTCATTTTATTAAATAATTTCCTTCCCCAGTTCTAGTGAAAAAGCGTTTCTTTCTCAGCCTCTGTGCTTTCTTTTTAGTTTTATAATTCATACAATCTTCTTTCTTTCTTCAATTATTTATTCCTTCTTCTTTCCCTGTGTGCAAGTCGTCCTAGAGTGTCCGGTGGGGGTGGTTACTCCTAAAAATTCCAAGACACAAGATAAACCATAGCTGGCAGGTTGTACCATCCTTTTGTAAGTTCAAACCCAACCGTTCATTCGGTAGAAAAACCAACAAGCAGACTACATTTTAATATGCACCTTATCGGAACAAAAAGTGATGACATCGTATGAAACCAAAGGAAACGACAAAAGATCAGACCCAAGCATGAATCCTATGGTTTCCCTTCAATCATGTGCAAACCCTCGCCAAAATTACAGCGTACAATCTATATTCATCATCTTATTCGGGATTCTCGGACCCAAACCTAAATCGAAAGAAAAGAAAGCCGCCATTGTTGTGATGTGGAAGTAAGCAGTCACCCTCATTCGTAGGGTTGGCAATGTGGAAGCTAGCTAGCTTGGCAGCGCGTAATGGTATCCTTAATCCAGCACGAGAGATACTCATGCGTGTACTGAACAACTTTCGTGCCATCCACTTTAAACTTTAAGCTATCTTCAATATTCAGCTTAACCAGAAGCTCTCTGTCTTTTCTTTTTAATTTTCTTTTCACACACAGAGAGCGTGGGATATGTTTGGCCCAGAGAATAATCTCCTAACTACCTCATCATTAGGATCATAAACTATGCATTTCTTTCGCCTTTAGAGGAGCGTTTCAGTAATAATTTAGGCACAAAGCTTTATAATAATCTTATCTGCTGCTTTATATTATGCAGGAACTTTGCTTTCTGGTGCCTCTTCCCTTAAAAGCTGTTGACTCCACTGCTGTTTCCCATTGTGGACTTTTTTGTATCTACCTTCTATAATCTATATATGGTTCTTTTTCTCCTCTCTTCCCCCTTTTTTTTTTTCTGGGTCCCCTTAAATTATGGGTTGGGATTTCTCAGACACTACTGAAATAAGCTACCGTGATATGGTTTTATTGTGGGATGAGTTTTTCAGTACAATGTGTGGCTAAAAAACAACAGCAAACTCAGGCGGGCCAACAACCAGAGTTAACTTATTTACTTGGCTTCACCAACCTCTGAAGTTTCTGGTTTATTAGTAGTGAATGCCTCTTTAGCCACCAAAAAAAAACCTTGAGATGTTTGCTTCTGTTTTTCATCCTTTCCCTACGTATAGACTACCAAAGAAAAAACAACTGACTTAGTTGATATTAATGTAAGCCAGATGCCATTATTACGAACAGCAACTCTATTATCTACAACAACTAGTTGGCCCATGTTACTTGTGCTATCGCCAATAACTGTAGGTGATGTAACTAGGAGTCAATAAATAAGCTGAGGCAATGTGTTGTGTCATTTAACACAGCCCCCTCAAGGGACAGCTTTCATTTAATGCTCTTCAGTACTATAATGAGACAGTTCGAAACGAAATTGGGGTAATTCTTATAACACCCTTTGTGTTATGCGCACAAAAGACCCACGTTTAGAATTGGACAAACAAGTTTTCCGGAGATAAAAAATTGAAGCTTTAAGTGGGAGGCATACTCGTGACATTATTGTCATTTTAACATTCACCCGATGGGCATTTGGGGTAAACAGTACTATCATATTAACCGTTGTAAAAGAGATACGGATGAACAAGAACAATCACTTACAACTGCTACCCATTTCCAATACACAGATTCTTCATTCTTCTGCTTCTCCGTCTTCTTCCTCTTCTTCCCATTCATTCATTCAAATGCCCAACGTCCAAAATCAACAATGTTATTTCTAAGAGAAGCGGTAAAAATATTGACAAACTCTTCGGAAAGCCAGAAAAAAAAAGTGCAGCATTCAAATCAAATACGAGTTTGATTATTGCTAGTCAATTACAGGAACGAACGAATATGGGATTGTGTGTGTATACATCAGTCTGATTGATGAGCGTTTCTGAGCTAGCAATCGTAGAACTCGACGAGCTCATCCAGAGATTCGGGTTGTGGGTCGGCGTTCTCGAGCATCCAGAGCAAATGTTCGAACAGGACAACCTCGCACGAGACGTTGATGGTGTCGTCGTCGGAGTCGCGGGACCTCTCCACCAGCTCTCGGAAGACAGGGTGGTCGACGACGTCAGAGGTGACGAAGTATCTTCTTCGGGACTTGCCGACGTAGACGGGGTGGTGATCAGACCTGCAGACGGAGGAGGATTCGTCGTCGGCGGCGACGGCGTTGATGCTGCTGGAGCGGCTCTGCTTGTTGCTGAATGAGTTCCATTTCTTGAGCACCGACTTGAGCTTCATCAGCTTCCCGCCTTTTGCCATTTGAGGTCAAAGAGATGCACCGGTAAGAGCTTGACGAAGCAGAGGAATGAAGGAGAGAGAGAGAATGCGGGAGGGAGGGAGCGAGCGAGAGTTTGGGGGAGTGAGAAAGGCGAAGGAAGGTTCGAATTTAAGGGGAGAACTAGGGGCAAATTGGTCAGATCAAGTTGAGGAAGACTCAAATGCAAATATGCAATTATGCCAATGTGCAATTTGCAAATGAGGGGCCAAACGATTTGTATGAATTAGATTTTTTTTTTTTACTGTATAAGATATAAATATCTTGAAAATTTTTATGGATTACATTTTTTGAAATTTTAAATTTTAGTTATTTTTCAAATATCACATTTATTTTTTAATGAAATGTATAAAAATATAAAGCGCCAGCTGTGAATAAAGTAAAAAAATAAATAAACCAAGACTATAAATAAGTTAAATACGCTTTTCCAATCATATATATGTCAAATTAATGGGGAAAAAATGATCGTCGACCACAAGAAGCATCATCAGATAGAAACTGCTTGGGCTGCTTGACATTCCTCGTCAAGCCGATATTAAAATACCCTTTAAAAAAAATAAGAGACCATCTGTCTTTACTTAAAAATAATGTTATCAATTTATATTACAAATTAACAATAAAAAAATAGAATAGGTTGTATAACGATAAAATACAATAATAAGGGTTATTCAGTTGTTCTATATTTTTCATGTTTAAATTAAAAATTACGCAGGGTGGGGGTATTATTCTTTGTTTGACTCCTTCAACTAAAAGGGACATAAGTAATCATGGCCGAGTTGACTTATGATTTTGTATAATGTATAGTTGAAAAAAAATGTCAAAACTTGTTATTCATGGGTGGATCGGAGGGTAGATCTTAATTAGTTCTTTCAAAAGTGATTTTTTTTTTTTTTTGGTTGGGTTGGGAATAGAAGTGGTAAAGACTAAAGAGGCTAAGCTAGGTAGCTGTAGACATTGAATTGTTTAGATTAGATAAAGTAGCTGAGAAGAATGTGAAGCAGTGAAAAAGGGCATTGAGTGTGAGCTTAGATAAATGATGGAAGTAACGAGCATGAGAGAAAGAAGCATTAAAAAGAGGGAAGGGAAGTGATTAAGATGAATGGCAATGCCTGTGTGCTCTGCTTTTTAGCCTTACAAAGGGCTCAGAAGTTGAAGCCCCACACACGTGCGCCCTTCAAACACAAAATCTATAGAAAGTATCAAAATCTTAACCAAAATCCAATCATCATTGCTGCCTCTCATTCATCCCATACATACATACATATATTTGGAAACAATGCCCGTGAGAAGCCTGCAAAGTGAGTTTTTATGCTGCATATCAACATCATCCACATAAATTACAAGTGCCAGCCTACACAGCGGTTCGTTTCTCTGATAAATTGTTCAAAGTAACAATTCAATCTTGTTATTGAAAGTCGATGAATTTCGCCGATCCATCCTGAAAGGAAGTGATACTAAGAATTGATAAAACCGAATGATGCTGAGAATTGAGAAGACACAATGTTTCTGTGGGATTATCAAAAATAAAAAAAGATTTTTTCAGTTCGCTTTGCTCCAACTCAATTTTAAACCTTCAAGAACCCACGGAACCTTTGCAGAAGTGAGTCCAGTTATACTCGCGCGCACATTGAATTATAGTGCCGTTTTTCCCTTGTTGGTGAAACTGAAACGACAACGGTTAAGATTGAGGCAGGAAAGCAGTATAAATTGCATATGTATGGCCTGATGCTGTTGAGGTGATATTATGTTGAGTTGGTAGTTCTAGGAATAAACAATGATTAAGCTGTGCGAGTTAAATAGGGATACATTGAATGTGATGGTTAAATAAAGACAAAGAGAGTCAAAGAGCACTTAAAAAGAGTACTGGGGAGGCGTCTTGCATTTTAGAAAGAGGTTTGAATTTGTGTGTAAAATGGATGGGTCAGGCCTCATGTTGCTGAGTCCTGACCTCCCAACCAAAGTAGTCGCGTCCTTGTCTTCATATAAAAACGCCCTTGTACACCTCTCCCCTAACGTGATCTTCCGCTAATTCAGGCTGTCCTTCCCCTCCCCCAAAACTCCCTGAGCAAAAATTTAGATAATTATAGTGCCGTTTTTCCCTTGTTGGTGAAACTGAAACGAAACACACGGTTAAGATTGAGGCAGGAAAGCAGTATAAATTGCATATGTATGGCCTGATGCTGTTGAGGTGATATTATGTTGAGTTGGTAGTTCTAGGAATAAACAATGATTAAGCTGTGCGAGTTAAATAGGGATACATTGAATGTGATGGTTAAAAAAAGACAAAGAGAGTCAAAGAGCACTTAAAAAGAGTACCGGGGAGGCGTCTTGCATTTTAGAAAGAGGTTTGAATTTGTGTGTAAAATGGATGGGTCAGGCCTCATGTTGCTGAGTCCTGACCTCCCAACCATAAAGTAGTCGCGTCCTTGTCTTCATATAAAAACGCCCTTGTACACCTCTCCCCCTAACGTGATCTTCCGCTAATTCAGGCTGTCCTTCCCCCTCCCCCCCCAAACCTCCCTGAGCAAAATTTAGATAAGTCCGGAGAGGCTCATCACTGTCATCAAGATCGCAGCACGGTTCATATTGAAAAAACTCATATAAAAATTTATAGATCGCCCACTAACAAATTCTCATATCTGTAACAGGATTCGAACTCATAATCTTATGGGCTATGAGCTAACTTCTTGCTAATTAGACCAACTCTTGGTTGTTGTTCCTTTCTTTTTATCTGTCCTCTTTTCCTTTTTAATTAATCATGCTATTATATACTACCTCTGGTCCTTAATATAAGACCCCGTTTGACTTTTTGTTTGGTCCTAATTATAAGACCCCAATCCATTTTGTCTTTCATATTTATGCATTTTTTTTCCAAGATAGTCCTTCTAATAATGATAGTTCTAGCCAATACACTTAATTAGCAAGGATATTTTAGGAATGACAACACTTATTTATTACAAATAACTAACTTAACTTACTTCCTTAATCTCCTCAAATAAGTCAACTGGGTCTTATAATTAGGACCGGAGGTAGTATATTTAAATTAAATACCATATCAAAATTAATATATATGCATGTATATACTGCCGGTCCTAATTATAAGATCTTGTTTATAGATTATAAATGAGGTTTTATAATTAAGAGCGGATGTAGTATATATTTTTTTTTCTTGACGTCTATGTAAATGTATTTTGTCGAGTCGTTTTTGTAAGATTTAAGCTTTTATCATTATTATTATTTGAATAACTCAAAAGAATTACAGAATTCAAATCTGAATAAAATAATAGATGAAAGAGGGGGGTGGGGGTCATACTCATCAACATCAAGCACGGTGTTGGCAGCGTGGGTTTATACTGGTTTGCGAAGGAGGTCACTGACAGGGACGTCCATGTGCAGCAGTAATATTCACAACCCCCCACATACGGACGGAACCCGTGCCTTATCTCATTCATTCCTACTCACCCTCTTCCCCTTTTTCTTTTGAAAAAAAAGGATCCAATTTGTTAGAGGAAGTGCATATGCATGACAATATATTGGAGCTCTTGTTGTTCTCTTATTTGCCTCCTGGGCATGGCATGCACCTCAAAACAAAAGGAAACATTAGTATTTATTTATCTAATTTTAAGAAAGAAGAAGGCCGCCTGAAAATTAGAGCTAAAATATTGTTGGATTTGGATTTAGGGAGGAGAGAGACACGCGTCGTTACGGGGGCAAAGCCATGTGCCCCGTCACCATGTCTCCCCCAAGTTGTCACCCCATTCATTTCTCTCATCTATTACCCTCTCAATGTGGGCAAACATGTCAATTCCCATCTCATGTTTTGCACGTTATCTCATGTTACCCCCTCTTTAGCTTAAAGTAGCTGTGTGTTCAATGTTACAAAAAGCTTTGTTTCCCCCGGGTTTCAAAAATCAATATCCATTAAAAAATATGTGCGCGCGTGTATATGTATGATTAAGGGATCCAAACAGATAGATAGATAGATGTTTACAATCAAAATATGATATGATTCGCGCATGATGTACGTGAATCCGCTGTACAAGTTATGCCCGACAGATGAAGCACATGGGGGGGTGGAGGAGGAAGGATCTTAATCCAACAATGATCCGTTTCATTCACTTGCCTCACTAATCCCATAATCAATCAATCAGTTTAAGGGTTTTTTTTTTAATATATAAATTATTTTGTGGGCTTGTCTTGATTTATATGCCCTATTCCTTGTATGCGGCCACACCTCATTTATCCTATCCCATTCCTCGTTTTGTTTCCTTCCACAAAAATATGTCACTTATCCTTCATTTCAAAAACACAAATTATGCAATCCTGTCTCGCTCATCCCCCAATTCTTATATCATGTTGCCTCCATTTCTTAATTATTTACTATGAGAATTAGATAACTAATTTATAACAATTAAAAAATTAGTTAAACTAATTATTTATAAAAATGTGTACTGATTCTTTTAAAATGTCCTCTTTAATTACCATTTGCAGTGAAGCTGTGGCCTTATAAAAATGCTCTTTCTGTGTGCATTTAATAGGATAGTTTGAAAAAAATGTTATAAATTTAAGAAATAAAACAAATTTATGTCTATGATAAAAATAAATTCTTCTTGATTCGCTTCATATTTAATGCCGGAAAGAGCGTTATTTTTTTTCCTAGACACATATATATCTTGTTAGGAAAATTCGTGCCCATAGACGGAATGTATTGTTGGCCTAAAATGGTTCATGACCCTCGCTTGAATTGGTTCCAGCTGTATGCCCCCCTGATTAATACGCACACCCTACTTTCGGTCATTAATATAAGACTTTGCTTGATTTTTTTTTTGATCCTAAATATAAAACCCCAATCCATTTTATCTCTAATATTTATCTATTTTTTTCAAAATAATTCTTTTAATAATGACAGTTTTAATAAACATATTTGATTAGCAAGGATATTTTAAAAAAAAACATATGTTTATTACAAATAACTAACTTAATTTATTTCTTTAATCTTTTTAAATTAGTCAACAATTCTTATAATTAGGACCCGAGGTAGTATATATATATTGATATGGGTTCACATTAAAAAATAAAAATAATATTCAGTAACTGTGGGGTGTTTAACCAACTTATGGCACGAAGAAATTAAACTTGAGAACCAACGTGCTCGCACGTATTTGTGTTTTGAGAAGCCCATGACAAGTTTATGGTGTTACGGGATGAATTATAGGGCCGTGCTTAGTTTTATTTGGAGTTGCAAGACAAACAGCCGACACAAATATATAATTCAGCCGAGGGCAGATGATATCTTAATTTATTGAGCGCAACACTAATCGCCAATCATAACTTAGATTGTGAGAATACGACAACATTGTTTTCGGCGAATATTAAGTTTAATTGTAACCATATATACACACAACTATGTCGGTTGAAATAAAGGTCAGACAAAAAAAAATGTTCAAGCATTTTTGTGTTGGAAAAAAAGTTAAGTATGGACGCCATTCATGTCTGCTCTCCACTTGTCTCCGCATAAGAGTTCATCCGTAGTAGTCTATGAAGATTGATGTGAATCAAATATACGGGGTTTTTATATATATATATATATATATATATAAATTATTATTGTTGCTGTAAAAAACTATATTTTGTTTAATTAAAAATTGTTTCTTTTCAGAAAGATTCTTTTTATTTGGGTTATGTTAAAAAGGAGGAAAAAAATGAGAAATATAATAAAGTACGATTATAGTTGGCAACAACGGAGAGAGTAGAGTGGGTTGTTTGTCAATTTTTCTTTCGTTAAATTGTTTGGCATGACTTCTTTTTATGTATTTTATCACATTCTATGACTCTGCAATTTCTTTTTCTTTCTGTGTCATATCTCCATCGAGCACGTTTCTCTCGACTCTTTTCATTCCAATGTATGATTAATTTTGTATCTTAATTATTACTCACTTCCATGATGAACAATATGTAGAGGCCCTAATTAAGTCCGTAGAAGCTTGAAGGAGAAAATAAATAAAGACAATTTTCACTCTTTCATTTCTTTTTTTTTTCTTGAATTTCCAGTAGTTTAATATCATAGAAATTCTGTTACAAAAAAAATTCTTCAATGAATAAAATGAACAATGCGTGTGAGTGAGTGAGAAAGAGAGAGCATTTTTATTACTTGTAACAAACGAAGTATGCATAATGTATGCAAGACCGTGACAAGTTTATTTTATTTTTCTAGAAATACAATTTAATTTTTTTCCCACAGCTGAACGCACCAGAACGTTTCAATTTTAAAAGGTCATAAAAAAAATATGCTAAATTATTTTCTAATTAATATTATATGTTACCAGCTCTCAGACTCGTATCCTGAAAACGTAGAATCTTACCACTAAAAGTTTTTAACCATTCCGGTCAAAAAAAAAAACAGTTTTTAACCATAAAGCAGCAACCCCAAAACGGTTTTATCGGAAATCTCTTTCGTTTGTTTTCGGCCAATATCGGAAATCTATGTCAAAGCGTGGCTTTAGGCATAAAAAAGTGATTTTGGGTTTTTTCACGTGTTTGGCAAGTTTCATCCCAAACCATGGTTTTCACCAAAAAAAAAAAAAAACTTCGGAAGGGCCCATCCAAACACACACTTAATAATGACTGGTGAGGAATTAATGATCGAATGTGACCTGATATTTGTTAAAATTAGGCTGGGATATCCTGAATTTTAAATTTTGGGGCCTCAATGGTTGGTGGGTGATTTAAGTCGAGATAAGTAACTATGGTAACTGGCCCAAGAAACCAATATTATCATCCCAAAAATATCTGACAATGGGCCTCCCCGGTGCCCTAGGCCTAATCTTAATCCACGACTTCATCTTTTTCTTTTTGGACCATTCAATATATAGTACCAAATAAAATGGGCCTCTGCGGCCCGAATCTTATTGTTGGGAACAAGGCATCAAGTAGGACCATTATTGTAGGTGTGTTTGGCAGAATCTATTATTTTATATAACCTCCTACCTCTGGTTTAATTATAAGAATTAGTTAACTATTTGACAATATTAAAAAAATAAGATAAGTTAGTTATTTGTAATAAATATGTATTATTTTTTCTAAAATATCTTTGCTGATTAAGTGTGTTGGCTAAAACTATCTTTATTAGAAAGATTACCTTAGAAAAAAATACATAAATATGAGAGACAAAATGGATTAAAATTTTATATTTAGGACTAAAATAAAAATCAAATGAGATCTTATACTAAAAATATGAGGTAGTATTAAAATACTCTGAGTTGAAAGAAAATGAGGAACGTGGGGCATCCATGGTTAGCCGTTGCAAGGGAAGCAGATGCGCAAATCAATGAGTGGTCATTGGCGTGAAGAAGGCAATCACAAGCGCTTCATCACGTACTAGTATTTTCGTGCTTCATTTCACAGCCTGCAGGCACATGACAAAGTCTGTTCATTTTTATTTCTTTATTACTTAATCATCATTCTCTATCAACTTTTCAGTTTAAAAGTTAATTTCATGATCCCTCCATGTTCCCGGAAAAAGAAATTAAAAATTAAAATAAAATTTATACGGTTCAAATTAATTTCATTGATCCTGTAATATCCTAGTATTTTGTCAAAGAACACAATATTCTATTACATCACCATACATGATTTTCAACGATCAATCCAGAATTAGACGAAAGTTTTTTACCCTTTTTTTTGGCCAACAAGGACAAAAAATTTTACGGTTGTTACGAACGACATGTGAATCAATGCGACTGACAGGATAATGTTTTTGGTCGCCAGAAAGAATTGGGCAGAATCCCTGCGAAATCCATAAAACCGTGAATTTATGCTCACAACTCACAACATATTGGGGGGCCCCACTTCCCTATTTTTTGCTTTTGCCCACCGACCCCACTTCCTAATTGTGCACCATCACATCACATGAAATCATATCCAAAACCAAAAATGCCTTTCAGCAACAAGCAAGCCCAAATTCATACTCATCTTCGCTTCTCCCTCTTGCTTCTATCATTTTCAGAGCGACAGGAAAGAAATAACACCAGAAGAAGAAAAAGCCGAAGAGAAGAGATTCTGGCACTGTGTGTGTCTCAAGAGAACGAAGCATAATAAAGACTGGGAATTAACGGCACCGTTTTACTACTTCATTGACCCTCATTCTTCCAGTAGGCCAGCCCCAGAATGTTTAAGCTGGATTTCCATTACAATTGGCCTCCTGAATTGATACCTTAAAAAAGCTGACTGTTTACTCATCCACACGCGGTTGCTATTAATTCCAAGTTGGACTCCTCTCTATTCCAATTTTATTTCCCAACGCTCACTTTTTCCCATTTTTCTGACGGGAATCAAATCTCCCAAATTATCAGAATTATATTATATTAAATTAAATTAAATTAAATATTCTTCAAGAATATAGTGGAATTTATCTGAAAAGAACTCGAATAGACGTGGAAGATATACGGCCCAACGCGTACACTTGGCCGAAAAAGCAGTTCCCAAGCGTTCCGAATGACATTCTTTGTTTGCACACACTTGAATTTGGTCGTTACATCCGACCTCATAAATAATTCTGAGATGTGCACTGTGGAATGATGATATGCGTCTAATTTTGGCTTCACATTGTTACTTCGATTAATGAAGGCCTCTCTTACCATTTGAAAAATAAATAAATGGTTTAAGGACTCCTTTTTTCCCTCCTTAACAATTAGCCTCGGGAATGTGGATAATAATTCTTCCATGTGTTGAAAGATTAGAAAAGGGGCACTGCAATTTGTGACGGCAACGAAGGGATTTGCAAGGAAAGAAGGCACGGCTTAAAATTGAATTGATGAGATAAGCATCATAGCTTTGCAATCGCATACAATATAACTGGACCCCAAAAAGGCAAAAAGGAAATAGAAAAAGGAAAGAAAAAAAAAAAGAGGGGAAAAAAACTTTTTTTCCTTCAACTCAAATCCTAAGAAGAACAATATCAAACAATGATATTATTATTTATAAGAACTCAGGGAAAACTCAAATGAACGAAAGCCGATTCTTCGATCTCTTTTATCTAACTCTACAGCCTTCTTCTTTACTCAACTGCGAGGGGCACAGACTCAGCCTGCAAGAATCACCAAGCAATAAATTAGTACTGTTTTTCAGGGCAAGAACCAAAAAGAAAAGCCATTGAAGGTCAAAGGAATGGAAAGATTATCCATACCAATTTGCGGTACTTGAGGGCGTAAAACATCTCGAGGTAGCGGCGGCTCTCACGGCGGTCAAGGTTGGAGACGTGCTTCCAGAAGCCATAGACGCCGGTGAGAGTGAGAAGCCTCTGGGAGTAAATCTGCCATGTGTACCTGAGAAAGCCAATTAAAAGAAATTCAGTCTCTGTCCCACAACAAAAGTCAATATACATAGAACAATCAAAATGTGCTCGTTCTTCGCTGCTTACTTCTCGTGAATACGCTTGAGACCGCCCTGGGAGATGGCGTCCCAGTGAGTTGGATCAACCTTGCACTTCTCAAAGAAGTCCACAAGGATCTCGGCCGCACGGTCGCCGTGGTATGGGTCAATGTGAATCCGGATTTGCCGTGGACAATGATCTCAGCCGGACCACCGTTGCAGGTGGCGAAAGTTGGCAAACCACAGGTCATGGCCTCAACGACGGTCAAACCAAAAGCTTCGTACAGAGCAGGCTGCACGAAAGCTCCCTTGGTGTCACAGATCACACGGTAGAGCTCACCGTTCCTCACTCTGTTCATCTGAGATGAGATCCACCTGAACTGACCATTCAACTTGTAGGTCTCAATCAGACCGTACATCTTCTTCATCTCAGCCTTCTCTTCCAAGTCCTGGGACTCCTTCCTCCTGTCACCGGCAACCACCACAAGGTTCACCAGCTCCCTGAGGCGGGCGTTCTTGCCGTACCACTCAACCAGTCCAGTAATGTTCTTCACACGGTCCAATCTAGCCATGGTGAAGATGATTGGCTTGTTGCGGTCTTTCAACACACAGCTGTTAAACATGAACTGAAGTCAGAGACAACATTAAATACAATGCATTTATGTTTATGAGGATGTCAGATACTAACATGTGCTCTTCGTTCTCGACGGAGCTGTAAAGAAGTTCTTCGATCTCGGGGTGGAAGGAAGTCAACCTACGCTTAGTTTCAGTGTAGGGGAAGTAGATGCTCATGTCGGCACCGGGCGAGACAATGTTGAACTTAGGGTCGAAACACATCGATACCGTGAACCACCCTGTAGAGTCCGGGGAGGGTGAAAGCCGTGTGGCTCTCATACTGTCCAACAGTGTCCTTGCTGTGAAATTTACAGGAGAGATACAAGAATTTCAGTAACCAAATTTTAAAAAAAAAAAATAAAAATATGCGCAGCAAACTGATAGTCGATCACGTTCCGAAAACCTTCTCCAAACGTTGGCCACAGGTAGTTCCTACTGCATCTGGGAGCAGACGGGTGATCTGAACAGAAATAACGTCAACAACATGAGCTAAGAAACCTCGATCCACTATAAACAAAACAAGAGAAAATTGTACTATATAGAACAACATACAATGAGAATACGAGGGTGTCCAAGCCTTGATGCTTAATACGTTGGAGCATCTCGTTTTCCAAGGCACGAACTTGATCCAAGATGTAAACACCTGTGATCACACAAGATCAAAACATTAGGCAAAGCTGATCAGGAAAACATCACCACCAGAAGCAGGCAGATCATTGATCGGAAAACTAACCTGACACCGGTGTCGGGGTATCCCAAGACATTATCCTGGGCAAAGTAACCGTGGGGGAGAGGATACAACGTTGAACACCATGGGGATTCTTCCGAGGAATGTCTCGAGAGTGCAGGGATCGGGTGCCTCAAGAAGATCCAAGAGAAGCTGGATCATCTCCAGGACACGCTCGGCATTGTCACCCCACCCTCTTTCCAAACCGATCTCCTGGAATTTGTGTTCAAACTCGTAGTAAGGTGTCTCGGGAGCAAGTGCTGTGAGATAATCCTCGGCTTTCCTCAAAACATGTTGGGGGAGTTCAGGTTCTGGATCCTGTCGTTCAACATCATGGTCTGCAAACGAAAACAACGATTCATTATAAAGTCACAAGAAATTATCACGGAAATGAACAAAAAATGGATAAATGAAACGAAATGGGAATACCTTTCCCTTGAAGCTGTGAAGCCTGAGGAATTCGAGCAGTGGGTGCATGCTTTCCTTGTCATGGAACAGCTTCGCTGAAAGGTGACGGTTGAGGAACTCGACACCATTTCCGATCGATTTGTTCAGAGTTGGTCGGGGGAATGATGCGGTGAATGGTTCGAAGTCCAACTCAAGCACGAAGTTGCCATTAGCACTGGATTAAGAACAACACAAACATGTTCGTCTTTAACACGATCCAAATAACGCTCAGACACCATTTTAACTCTGAAACTATTGTGCAAACCATCATTTAGATCCTTACCTTCCGTCAACGAGCTCCTCCTTGAAGCGCAGGTACTCTGCGACACGAAGCTCCTCGACCACGAGAGCGTGCACATTCACGCGCAGATACTCCCAAACACCAGGTCTGGGGCGAACGGCCAGGGCAACCCATGGTGGCAGAACTATGGCTTCCTACATCGAACAAGTAACAACAATAATAAGACTAAAATTATCTAAAATAGAGAGAGAGGTAGACAAAATTCTGAAACCGAATCAGAAAAATACCTGGGTCGATCTGAGGACATCTCCGAAAGCTCCGTCAATGAGCTTCTGTCTGTTCTCTTCAGGGATCTCCTCGAACTCTGCGATGACCTGGTGATGTTGAAGAATCCCCTTGCCCTTGGCTTCAATCCTTCAGTATCCCAACAGTTTTTTTTTCCCCCCGAGTTAAATTTTGATCTCATCACAAGCCATCAAAAGAAAACGAGAAAAAAGGAGATTTAGCTCACGAATACCTGGAGAGGAGAGCCAAGATTTCGTTTCTGTGGGCTGTGAGAGTCTCATCAAGCCTCTCGCGGAGACTGTGAACACGAGTCAAGCGATCAGAAGCCATTCCTGCAAATAAAATATAAAAAAAAAAAAAAAAAAAACAGATCCAGAGTAAGCACAGTGAGGTACTGCAGAAAGTCAAACAAAAACAATGTGTGGGAAACAGAAGAAAAACAAATCTAACTCGACCAGATTTCGAGACCTAACCCCGCACTCACCAACTCCCTATGTATAATTTCTTTATATTTTTTATGAACTGAGACTTTAGGCTTATACTGTGGGGGATAATAATTATTTGATGCAGTTTCTTTGTGAAGCATTAAGAGCTTTATTTAAAACTAAATGAATTGAATTTCATTGATTATAATTCCAAGAGCAGGCCTAGTGGATGCCAGATGTAAACTGTCTGGACTCTGGGTAAGAACAAATTCCGCAGAAACAACCGTCTGCTGATCTATTAATATGACAAGCCAACAAATGAGCTCTTTGTTCTGGCCAGGCTGTTGACGAAGAAGATGGAGTTTAGAGTTAATGGGTGAGAAATGACAACACGTATTGATTTTCCTTTCTCAGGAAAAGGTTGAGACTTGAGACAAAAAACAATTAATCGACCGACAGAAGGGCATCCCCAGGAACATAAATTGATTCACAAAAGCATTAAAGCACCAAATCCAATGTGAAATGAGCAAAATTTCAACAAACACGGCATGCCAGAACAGAGGCAGAGTAACAGACCATCCCCATCCAAAATTCTAGAGACCCAGGGTCAGTTTAGATTTTTCTTTTCAATTTCCCTGAGTAAATCAGGATCCAACTTAAGCGCGCATTCCCTCGTTCTGTGATGATACACTCAAAATTTTCCCAGCATGGTGCTATTCAGGAGAACCTAAGTCAGATTAATGAGGCAGACTAACATCTCTCTCATCAGCTGAGCTAATCCTGGGATCAGAGTAGCTACGACTCTGATCCAGTGACAAACACTCTAACGTGAACATGCAGAGAAGGCAGATCTTCCATTGAGGAAGCTAGCTCGAGCAGAGCAGCATAGCCCCCCGGGGGGGGGGGACTAAAAATTAAAAAAAAGGCAGAATAACAGTAGAGAAACAAGGAAGAAAAAGAAAAGAAAAGAGCTTAAGAGAAAGAGAACGTACAGAAACAGAGTAAACGCAAAAAATGATACGGGGTAGGAGAAGAAGGAATGAATGAATGGAAAGAGAGGAGGGGGAAGGGGCAATTTATAGAGGAGGAGCGCCATGGCAAAAGGGAAGCCCACAGAAATTTCTTAATTATAATAATTTTCTAAATCAAAAAAGCGGCAGTAGATTTACAAAAGGTCAAAACTCCATCTCTCTCTCTCCGTTCACCTTCTTACCCCACCGAGCGATTAGCGGGCAAGGATATTTTTGTAAATGAAATAACCCGAACGTATATAGTACTCCTCTGGGCTCATAAATATAGTATTTATTTTACTCTCTCCATTTCTTATTATAAGAAACATTTGATACTTATGATATATTCTTATATATAAAGGATACTTAAAAGTTGTCTCTATTTTTTTGTGTTGATTTTCAATTTTACCCATATTTATTGTCTCCAACTCACACACACTCTCTCTCTTACTTCTTTTTCTTTTAATAATTTAATTGTTCTCTCTCATGCTCTCTCTCCTTATTAATGAGGGCATTTTTAGAAAAAAAATTGTACTTTTTACACATTGATTGTTCTTAACTAATTTTAACTGTTTTTTTATCAACGTAATTCGGTTATTCTTCTCTTATAATAAGGAACGGAGGGAGTATTATAATAAAATGGGGTTTATATTTAAAAAAATTATTAAATTATAATCATGCTAGTATAAATTTACTAATAGTAACAATTTCAATTTTTAACTTGTACAGCATGTTATGATATAATCCGATGTCAATCCTTTGGACTAAATTGATCAATCGGTTGCGTTGTTTGAGGATGTAATTTATTAAAATTTTTACATATTAAAGTATTATATTTATATATATTTATTTTGGCTTTGAGATAATGGAGCTTCCTAATATTTTAAGTTATTAGCGATCCTCAAATTTATGGAAATTTCCATGATCTGCTCAAAAAAAAAAAATCTCTCATTATGGTATTTGGACTAGTAGTTTTGACTAACCATTCGTTACCTGATTTATAGTCAAGCCAAATTAAATCAGAACATCAAATTAAAGAATTATGAATAATAATACTTTAATTAGACCAGGATTTCTAACTTGCTTTGCAAGGCAAAAAAAAAAAAATCATTATGCCTGTTTGTAAAAAGTGGTTGGACAGATATTTTTGATCTAATTGTGCGATTGTCGATCGCCACCATAAATGATGATGAAATATTCTCACCAAAAACCCATCTAACCATTAAGATGATAGGCGAGTAATTTTCTATTTAAAAAAATTTAGATAAATTATATCCCGAAAACTTATTGCAAACCTGTATCTGAGCTGAAAAAATGTTTATATGAGTACTTATTATAAATTGTTGCATCAATAAAATTCTCACACTAGTGGCAGATTGGAACCACAATCACATGACATATGAGTTAAATTCTTACGGAGTAACTAATTTTTATTAACCGACAAAGGGAGTAAATTTTCGTTGGCAAAAAATAAACAGAGAGCAATTTTTAATATTTTATTATCTCTTTGTAAACCCAAATTGCGTTGGAACTTCCATTGTGATATTCGAGCGTTTCTATTCCTTGGCAACAGATACTCGTGCTTCAAATTTGAATTACCTGTAATTAATGAGTTCTGCGAATATGAGATAAATCACACACAAAAGAAACCACTAAACGTAACTCATAAAAAAATTACTACAAAATATCACTAACTCAATGGAAAAAAAATTAAAAAAAACACAACAAAATTAAGATCGAAATAAAATTCATATGAATGCCCTGTACGAAAATAATTTAATAGGGTGCGAGCGTGAGGAGGAGCTATGAAAAATGTGCCGGAAATAATTAAATGGCTGAGAGATCTAATAATGAGCAAAGGACAGTGTAGTCGCATGCAGGTATCGAAAATACCAACAATTGACGTTGTAACTTATACTACATATAAGGCATTTTCATATTTGTTTGTGGTTCATAATTTTATACATATGACAGGTTGGTGCCCTCTAATTTGATATTTGAAGTGCCTGACCCAGCCCGGAGGAAGATACAATGCCATTGGAAGTCAAAATGTAGATCTAAACACACACACACACAAAACAATAAATAAAAAAACAAAAGTGCAGCCATTGACAACAAACACTGAACTGACTCACGAGGTGGAGCAAGTGAAATTTTAGACTTTTTATTACTAAGAAAAAGAAAAAATAATAATAGAAAAATCTCCTACTAGATTCTTCTTGCTAATAAGATTTTTAGTGGGAGACTTTTCCTTTTTAAAAAAAAAAAAAAATTGAAATGTTATAGTGCTTTTGGTCCTTAAGATCATAGATATAGCTAACTGATTTATAAATATACAAAAATTATTTAAATTAATTATTTGTAATAAATAGATATTATTTTTTAAAACGTATTTATTAATCATTTATATTGAAACCATCTCTTCATGAAAATCTCTTAGCATTTACAATTATCATAAAAATTATTTTGAAAAGAAAATCCTATTTATTAAAAACATCTTTAGTTGAGATTTTATATTTAAAACACAAGTCCAAATCTTCCGTTCAGAGGAGGTAGGAGATGTTGAAAAACCCAAAATGAGGTGCATAGGAGTTTTTAAAAAAAAAAAACTTGAAATTGAAATTTAAAATGGAGTGATATTTAAATTAGGGGGAATTATAATCAAATTCCATAAAAGAGAAATAATTACTAAAAGGTCTCAATAACAATCTCAACAATTTATAATAACAAGTCTTATAACGAGAATGACAACCTCTTAGACTTTTTTTTAATTGTTTTTCTTACTTAAGACTTTATTGTAATTTTCTATTTAAATTAATGATTAGAATGGAGCATGAGAAAAATATTATCCAAATGGATGCACACTCTCTCTCTCTGAGTCAGCATGGGAATAAAATAACAATTTCTTATCCGCAGTGTCCTTCCGTTCAAGTTCAGTCCGGGAATAGTTTAATGGTGTGGGAGAGACGTTATCTTCCTATTTGAGTTGATTAACGTTGTTGCTGTCCCTATACAATAATGCATTTAGTTTAATGCCCCCCCTCCTTGGTTTCTACTCTGTGTGCCTCCTTTCTTATTTGACCCCTTCCTGTTGTTTCAGTCCTCTTAGTTCAAATTTCACACTATTTTCCATTTGTTTATTTTTATACCTTTCTAATTCCTTAATTTCAGTGTGTGTATAAGAGCTTCACCATTTTACTAGCACTTTCATAAATCAACTTTCAGCCATTACATATCAAAAACTAATTACATATTACTAGAACAGATGTCATTTTCAGTGACTATAAATTTACAGATATTTTTCCTAGATTAACTCTTGAACAAATATTTTTCCGATTCTAAATATAAAACTCTTTTTATAATATAAATTACACTGTAAAAGAAGTCATATAATTAAGACCGGAGGAGTATATGGAAACACAAATCTTGCTGCAATAACTAATTTTTACTAAATTGATTGTTAACAAGTGCTACAAATTAAAAACCAAGCATCCATTCCCATCCTATACCATGATGGTTTATAATGTAAAAATGGGAGAGTCTCGTTTTTTTTTTTTTTTTAACTTCTGCATTTCAATTTTGTCACCAACAATGGCATACTTTTTATCAATTATAATTTGTTTTCCAAAATTTAGTTAATTTTTTTCTTTTTAACCAACACATTCACACCACAAAAATGTTTGCTTCTATATATATATATATATATATATTTTTTTTTAAGAAAATTAAGATAACACTGGTTATTATTATTTTTAATTATAAATTAACTCTCATTATTTTTTATATCTAAGTCGAAGTTAACAATAAAAATAAATCAAGAGTAAGCCCCCATGATTAAAAAAAAAATTCTGCCATCTTAGTCAATAATCATTTAGTACAGAGAAAAATTACAAGCCAATGTGCCAAAAAAAAAAACTCCAGGAAGCCGTTGGAGAGGAGAGAGAACATAGAGAGCGGCAGATGCGTACGTACCATACGGTGGTGGGTGGGTGGGTGAATGTGATCTTTTTTTTTTTTGGCGGCCAAAGGTGGGTGAGCGTGATCTAGTACTCTCTATTTATTTCTGATGTCGGAAAATAGAAATGTAAGCCCTTCTCCCTGTTCAGATCTCTCCCTCCCAATCCCATGACATGGCGTCTTTCTATTGGATGTTTCTCAGCTCTTTGACGTAACTGCAGAGGGCTTAGCCTATTACAACTTTTTTTTATTTTTCTAAAACAAAACGATATAATACTACAACATAAATTTTGCGTGGCCCCAACGTGGGGCCCTCGGACACAAATTATAACAAGAGAGAAATACGTTTTCCCCCATTTTAAGGAACACACGGACTGAGTTCCCCCGATGTCTGACGTGGCAGTTATCACCGACATCATGATTTTCTTTTTCCTCCCTTACCAATTTTCATTGTGCGAAACACTTCTTTCCATTCCCTTGCTCAATACATGAAAATTGTCCATTGATACCACCATCAGAGAGAAGTGTTTATTAATTAGATCAGTTACTAAAAAGATCTGACCAATTATTAAACGAGTATATTTTCAGGAAAAAAATTTCATTTTTAATATATTTATTAACTATAGCTAATTTTTTAGTTTTTAAAAATTAGTTATTCATTGCTTATTAATCTTGTTTACGGGGGCTGGCCATGAAAAGATACTTTCGCCAGAAGGGACCAGTGCGGGGAAACAGATGAACAGAACAAGGTTTATCCATTCACGGATTAGGTGAGAGGGGTGGGATTAATTAATGAAAGAGCAAATCTGAAAACGACGATAAAACCAAAGAGGATGAAATTATTACTTTCCCCCTCCTTTTTTTCGGTGTTTGCCTGATGGCTGGGGCGCCGTGCCATCCATTCCAAAGCGGCACTGGCAGTGCGTGCGTGGAGCTACGCGCCTTTTTAACTCTTAACGGTCACTCACGTGCATCCCCCCCAACTTTCAAACCTCACCCGTCGTCTTCCCCTTGATCCCAGTCATCTACGGTGAATAATGTTACATTATTTTCTTTCTTCTTTTTTTGGGTGGTTGGGAATTCCTCGAATATTTTATTTATTCCTGCCCAAAAAAGTAATTAAAGAAATAGAAATGACTGGAATATAAAACCAAGATCGAAATATAAGAGTATAGAAGTAAGACATGAAATCAAGGGGACGTCATATAGCAGTAATTAGGAGGAAAATTAAGACGCCCTGGGGGGGCAATGAAAATGAAAATAAAGATAAGCAAGAGTTGGCTTGACAAGGAAGGGTAGACGGACGGGGGTCGGTGGTGTGGATAATGTCCGGTGGACCGGGTCCCACGTGGGTCCTTCTCAATGCTTTCTGTGCTTCCATCATTTTCAACTTATTTTTATTTTTAAAAGAAATTACCATGTTTTTCCAAAGACAATGTAATTATCATAAATTTTATAACACTGCTGGCTTATAATTAAACTTATCCTTTGATAAAAACACCAAGCTCTTCCGCTGTTCGGCAACGGCACTTACTATATACAGAACCAATGTTTTTGGATCACAGGCCAGTTCATAGGATATTCCTTGGTATATTTGGTAACGGCACAACTTTAAAATATTTTCACGTCTACTGTTTCTGGCGACGCTTTTCGATATTTATGTATGGCTCTAATCATTCGGCCACTTTTATTATTTCGTTTTTACCCCTAACTTTGCTTTGTGAGCTTTGTATGAATTAACCCATGGCATTTGTTGATTGTTGAATCCTGCCCCAGGTTGTTGTTTTAGAATTTGACCCGAAAAAGAAAAAAGTTCAAAGGCCAGCGCATAATAGTCAGGTTTGAACAGATGAATGAAGCTGCCAACTTAAAACTTTAGGGAATAACTTTATCTGAATCATCAACGCATTTTATTGACCAGTTTGGAAAAAAGAAAAAGAAAAAGAAAAGAAAGGCACTACATTCCCATTTCATCAGGGAATTAATTTTTTTGTTACATATTTTTGACCTGCGAGTTTCCAGATTCTAGAATGAATGGAGAATGTATTGGATAAGCCTGAAGGTTTTGGACCCCATTTAATACAACTTTGAAAATTCCATATATATTCACAGAATATTCTTTAGCTTATTTACATATATGATCAGGGGATGAGTAGATGTATAATTAAGTTCCGTGAACTGAGAAGTAAGCAATGGTTCACAACTCATAAACAACACATCTCATAAAAATATCTGCATTTTGTATTGATGTTCATGAAATCTTCACGTTCATCCTTACCGTTTGATCCTTGATATCCCCTTCGTGTCTAGGAACTGAAGTGTTTGATCTGTGTTCTTCTGGCCAAACAAAAAAAGTATTTGGTTTGTGGGATTGGAGGCCTTCCGGGAAAATGTGAGGAAAGATAGAAAAGATGAAACTTTAATAAAGATGCCAGCCAGCTGCTAAAATATTACTAATAAATTAGGAAGGGGAATTGAAATTGGATGAGAATTTACTGTGAAGACTGAGGAGAGAAAACCAATGATGAGAATTGGGGCGGAGGAATTGACCGGAGCTACACAACGTGACAATCCAACGGCTGGTTGCTCACAGTTCCCGGATTTGAATTCCATCCCGACGAGTGCTGGCCCACGGATTTTGAATTCCTTCCTTCCCACTTCCCAGTAATAGTATAATCAAAACCATATTAATAAAAACCATAGTGAGTAACTTTTTTTTTTTTTTTTTCCTTGCGAGTGCGAGGGAGTATTTTAGTATTATACACTACAAAGCGAGCCGGTCCGTACGCAAAGCACGTGAAGCATGCATTATAAGGGGCAGTCAGGTATTTTTTGTTCCCTTCTGCTTATCCTTTTCACCTGCAAAATTCCAACACCCCATTCCCCCTTTATTTCTTTCTTTTACGCATAATCCCCCCCCCCTGCGTACGCAGAATTGCGACAAGTGCACAGTGCAAGCGCAAACAAAACAATAAAATCTAGTATTGGATCACACTGTGAAATATACGAGGAATCTAAATCTTACGTACTTGAATTCTTTGAAAAACTAGTGGAGAAGGGAAATATAAAATTCGTATACTTTATTTGAACAATTTTAATACATCTGAATGAAAAAATGACACAAAAATAAAAATTAAATTTAGAAATTCTCATTTGGTCACTTAATAATGAAAATTCCTATTTAGTCACACATGACCAAATTAGAATTTGCAAATTTATTAAAAAAACCAAATTGCTCTTAAAAAAATTTTTTGAAAAAATCATCAAACACATTTACCGGCCGGTTACCAAAGCTCTTGTGACCGACAACTATTTTTTTGGGATTTTTATAACTCTAGTAACGGGGTCAACAAATCATTTAACGCTATTAATGAGTTCAATATAGTAGTTAATAACAAATTTTTCAAGAAATTTAAAAAATGGCATTTTTACAATTTCAATAATACGGTTAACAAGTCATGTAACGATATTAACAACTCTTATAACGTCATTAACAAAATTTCCTGAGGGTTTTTTTTAGAAAATTCAAAAATTGGTATTTTTATAACTTTAATAATACGGTTAATGAGCTTTTTAACGCTATTAACAAGTTTAATATAGTAGTTAACAATAATTTTTTTAGAAAATTTAAAAATTGTCATTTTTACAATTTTAATAATGTAGTTGTCAAGTTCTTTAACGCTATTAATAAGTTCAGTATAGTAGTTAATAACATGCTTTTCAAAAAATTAAAAAAGTGATATTTTTACAACTTTAATAATGTAGTTAATAAGTTATGTAATGATATTAATAACTCTTATAACGTCATTAACAAAATTTCCTATGAGGGTTGTTTTTTTAACATTAGCTTCCTCTAAAGATTGTGCAACAAATTTTTTCATTTATCAAGCAATCACTATGATTATGAGAATTATTAATATCATTACATGACTTGTTATTAAAGTTGTTAATGGCATTATGAAAGTTGTTAATATCGTTACATTACTTGTTAACTGCATTACCGAAATTGTAAAAATATAGCTTTTTGAATTTCCCGGAAAACCCGTTGTTAACTATTATACTAAACTTGTTAATAACGTTGAAGAATTTGTTAATCACATTACTAAAATTGTAAAAATGTCAATTTTTGAATTTTCTAAAAAATCTATTGCTAACTACTTTATTGAACTTGTTAATAATGTTAAAGAATTTGCTAACCGCATTACTAGAGTTGTAAAAGTCTCAAAAGATAAATTACTGGTCACCAAAGCTCTAGTGACTGGTCATCGATCGGCTGTTGGAGCTTAGACGACTGACAGGTCTCCTAACCTTAGCAGTGGCTGTCAGAACCAGAGTTCCAGCGACCAGTAGGTCGGTGAAAGTACTTGATGATTTAAAAAAAAAAATTTAAGGCAATTTGGTTGTTTTAGTAAATTTCAAAATCCAAATTTAGTCATATATGACTAAATAGGAATTTTCATTATTTAGGTAATCAAGTGAGAATTTTCAAATTTAAAGATCATTTTTGTGCAATTTTCCTTTAATTTTCCTACTTTTATTTTGTTAATTAGCGATGCATAGTAAAATTTATCACACGTTATGTTGTTCATGGACTGTGAGATGTGTATATATTATATTATTTTATAGCGCAATGAACCTAATCTCCCAACAGAAAAAGAGGATGATAAACAATTTCCAGTGAGAAGCATAGCAACTTTTTGCTGGGATTTTGAAATAAGCTCCATCAAAAAGTAATCTTTCTTCATATCATCTTGTAATACTTTTGATTCTTAATATAAGAACTAGTTGATTAATTTAAATAGATTAAAAAATTAGTTAAGTTAGTTATGTATAATAAATAGGTACTGTCTTTCATAAAATACCTTTACTAATCAAATATATTAACTAAAACCACTATTTGATAAAACCTTTAATATGTACAATTACTGCAAAAACTACTTTAAAAAAATAAATAAATATAAGAGATAAAGTATATTTAGGTCTTATATATAGAATTAAAGTAAAAATCAAACTAATTTTTATATCAAGTATGGTAGATAGTATATACATTGCTTTTCGTTATATATCATTTCCAATTTCCATTTTTTCCTGAAACATATGTACGTATTTTTCTTTCTGTCTTTTTGTGGGGCTAGGAAGATCCTTCAATCGACACCTACCATCTCCCATGTAAAAAGACAAAAGCATTTTTGAAGGGGGAATCGCGGATGAGATTTTGCTGCTGAAAATCACTAAGCACTGATTAAAAGCACATTTTTAATAAAGCCAGTAACTTTCCTTTGCCCAGAAAAAAAAAATAAAGCCAGTAACTTTTTGAAATTTCTGTTTCCAGGTGGAGGCCATTCGATGAACATCGATTCGCGACAAATATATCTGAACCTTGTTTTCCTGTTCCTGCAGTTCAAAAACTAAGAGACAAGTGGTAACCCAACTTTAAGGGTATGTTTGGCTCAATGAGAAGAAGAGGAGGGGAGGGATTTTAATGGAAGGAAGAGGAGAGGAGGAGAGTGGAAGGATTTTAATATTATCTTGTTTGGATTTATAAAAAAAGAGGGGAGGGGAGGGGAGGGAAAAATATTTTAATATAGACAATTTTGTTCTTATTTTATTTAAGATATGGGCATAATAGTCACAACATGACAAAATATGGGCATAATGATCACAACATGGCAAAATATGAGTATAATAGTCACAGCATGACAAAATACTGTCCTTCCCCTCCAAATCCTCCCAATTTTGGAAGGGAGGTTGAGAAGGGGCAGGGAAGGGAAAATTTTAAGAAATTTTCCCTTCCCTCCTAAAATTTGTGTATTGCTAAACAAGGAAAAATAATTAAAATCCCTCTCCTTCCCTTCCCTCCCTCCCAAATCCCTCATACCAAACACACCATAAAAACAAAAAAGAAAAAAAAGGAGCGTATTGGCTTCCATTGATATATTGTGGAGGGCGTCTAAATTAGATTTTGTAGGATGGTCCTAAACCTAATTTGGTGATTTTATAAAATTTATAAGATGTTAGAAGAAGATTTTATTAAGGTGACTTGTTTGTCTTGGATATTTTCCCCATATGGTTTTTCATTGGTACTTGTCAACCCCACTTGCTCATGCTTCATCTCTTGATCGCACAAAAGGTTGGCAACGTACTAATTCATGATTCTATAATTCAACTTGGTGTGTGATTCATTATATAATTTTATTACTCCCATAGACAAAACAAAACAAAAAATATCATACTTTTAGAAACACACTATTAGATTACCTAATTTATATTTTGCTTCATCCTTCCGTCCATGGAAATTTGGCACACAGTAGTCGCAACTATTCATCACATCACTAATTATTATATCGAGTACCAAACAAGTGGGTCAAGCTCACCAATTTCCTGCCATGCATTATTTCCTCTTGTTTGGTTTTTGCCAAACACTTTCTTCCGTTTCTCAACTCCTTAACTAATTCAACTAGGTTATGCATCATATCTGGATTGGTTTGTCAATTTGAATAGTTCAATTTTCACACATCGTCGAGTATGCAGACGCCAATTAAAACAAGATCTATGGAGGTGCGTGGTATTTGTCGAGGTAAGTGATCCCAAATTCAAAATAAGCACGTACTAAAAGATTAAATCGGCTCAAAATTTATGGAGGTGTTTGGTTATTCTCAAAAGCATTTTTAAAAGGTATCTCAACAAATATGTTTTTTTTGTAATTACTTTTAAAATTATGATTTGTTTTTCGTCCAAACAATACTCATATTTTAAATTCACGGTTTACTAAGTTATTGCGGGTCATTTTTGCTCATGTGTTGCTGACTACTAGGTTACTTGTAGTTATGTGACGCTCTTATTTAATTTTTGTATTATGACGTGTCTTTACTTATACATTAGTTGAACGGACGAAACTTGAGAAAGCAACACATAATTATCAGCTGATTGAACCGAACAGGCGAGATTGGATTTTCCAGAATTTCCAGTCTCTCATGTTTAAGGCATGGACAATTACAAAATCGAGGGACGTCAATTCCGTCCCGAGTCCTTATGATTGATTGACGTTTTTAACAAAACATATTCAGCAGTACATGTTTGGTTTTATCAATTAATAGTATCATCTTGACGTTAATTTATTACAAACTCCTTACGGCTCAGCATTATTGAAATATTGCGCCTCTCCGTCCATGTCACCTCATCAAAGTGAGTCGTCCACATTTTCTTCCTTGTTTTTTTATGTAGAATAATGTGCTTCCACATATATATAAAATTTGTTTTAACTTCAAATCACCCGTCTAAATGTAACCTCCACAATATATAAATTAGTTATTTGTAATTGACACGTAAAGAAATATGTGATGCCTTTTTGAAATAATCCTACTATTTAATAATTAAAATTCAATGGGCATGAATAAAAATATCCCAATAAAATAATGATGTTATAGAGAAAATAATTACCTCTCAAATAAATCTTAAGTTTAAAACCGGTACAAGAGTAAGGTCAAAAAAAGATTGGTGACAAGAGGGAAGTTACTAAAATGTACAAGGAAGGGCAAAGCTTTGAGAACTGTGGGCCTACGGAATATTTACGATGAGGAGTAGGGCCAGAGGCAAGCAATCCACTACCCTTTGTCGAGGCCCCAATTTTGCTATTCTTCATACAAACGTCATTAAATTAGAACATTAATACTTTTTTAATTATTTATGATCAGGAAGTCTTGTTGTTAGGCTTGATTACATCAACTTGCGTGGGTTAAATCTGAATCTCATATGTCCAAGGTTTGATAAAATAAATAAATAAATGGAGAACAAATTTTTTTTCCCAATTAAATATCTAGGGGAATATAAAGGAGCAATAAGTACTCAGCACACATGCCTCTGCGTGCACTTGAAGCAGATCAAATGTTAGATATTTTGTTGATGTAAAATGCAAGTGAGGTGGGCTATAATTTATCTGAATTAAAATTCAGATTCATAAGCACAATAAAAATATTTTGAAAGGACAATATGCTTCCTTTTTTTAATCCATGAACCAGTAATTCATTGCTGTGGACTAATTAAGCGTTGTTAATTCAACGCATATATATAGTTATCATGTAAGAACGATGACATATAGGGCAGATGGGTTGGTTGACCAGCAACTTAATTAAACGGAACAATCCTAGGAAGCAAATACTCCTCTTACTATCGGGGTCACTTAACTAATCTTGATAAATTAAGAAACTTAAATAAATTTATTACTCGTAATAAATATAGTTCAATTATCTGTGATGTTTTTATGCAACACTAGGCTATATATAAATTTATAAGTTAAGAAAATTAGTTTAAGAAAAAAAGACAAACACAAAATGAATTGAGACATTAATTACTCCTATGATCCTATTCATAAGATAGAGAGAGAATATATTTTTTGGTCATATTTATATGATATTGAGAGAAATTTTTTACATGGATGTATAATTTTATCCTTCACTTATCACTGTGTTGACTTAGTTTATATGAGATATAATGTACGTTAAATAGGGATAAAGTTAAAAAGTTGTTGAATTTTAAATGAGAATTAATGAAGTTTAACATTTTCCTTGACATGTATGAAATATGTTGGAAGTGACTTATAAATAGGACTAAATGAGTATATTGAAGACTATATCTAAGTCAAACAAGATTAGTGGGAGACGTGACTTAAAAGATGTGTTGGTGGGGGCATGATTCGGATTGAGAGAAACAAGAGGGAATGGCTTTTGAAGAAGGCCATTAATTTAAGTGTGGCCTCTCATGACTTCTCTTGCACTCAAAGAGTCACCTTTCCCCCTTCATTATCATGGCTGCAGATCTCTATGCTGCCTCTCCATTCCCCATGAGTTAATCACATGTAATGTAATGAAGTCAGCAAATTCTTAAAAACTAAAACAAAAAGATGAGTGTAAAACTAATCACCGTGGTTTATATATACAGGTTCGATACCGTTTGTTTAAGAAAAAAGTGTCTTGATTCAGTCAAGGCACATATGCCATGCGTTTAACTAATCCTTGTTATGATTTGGTTTCAATCAGAGATCATCGATTTTTTTTTTTTTAAGTTAGCTATAGGGTTAAAACTTAAAATTATATGGAAAAAGCTTAATATTTCTTCTTTTTTTTTTGCACCTATACTATTGAGTACTGTTTCAATCTTTCCTAGTCATTATTAATTTTATGACAGAGTTTTTGGAAGAGCATGATCCACGAGTTCATATCGACTATTAATATTAATATTATTGATGCTTTCTTGTGTGACACACAGCCTAAGCGGGGCTCACACTTGCTCCCATGCTTTCTTTTTCTGTGGCAGTCATTTTGGTTTCCCTTTTTTATTCATTCCTCATTTGTCAATTTACACATTCAACTTAACAACTATATACATATCTCCCTAGCTACCACGTTTTCTCATTAAATCGATAACTTATATAATATTTAATGTATAATAATCTGCATCCGTTCGATTGTGAGTCGAATCCATTTTTAATTTTTACTGCAAGACGCCTGTGGTCATGCCTTAACCAATTCGTGAATATATGGATAAATATAATCAAACACACGAGAATTGAATAACTTCTTATGAAGAAACTAAACTAAGACGTGAGATTTGTATCCTTGCTGGGTGTTCTCGTTTGTTTTCAAATAAAAGATGTGTTAGAAGCAAACAAAAAAGCTGGTTCGATCGTTGTGGACCCTATTCATATTCTATCGAAACGTGGGTTCGAGCATATGGATGACTTCCACAATTCAACTTACACATAATTAATTTTCTTTTTCTCCGTTTCTTTTCAAAAGACGGGACGATGAAGACTTTAGTTTGATTTTTCATGGCACTGAAACATGATGTCCCATTCTCTTTATTTCTGTTTGGGATAACAGATTCTTTGCGATGGGTACGACGAGTTTGAGCCTGAGATTAAAGGAGACGACTTTGTGAGAGAGAGAGAGAGAGAGAGAGGCAATCTGGGATATTGATTGTGTATTACAGCGTAAGAAGCAATCGATATTAGAAAATGGAATGTTACCAAATTGGTTGGCCCAGAACTAAGTAAACCCTGTGATGTGACTCTTTGCTATTGGCCACAAACGAATACTTGACTTCTCATTTTTAACTTTTAATTTTATTTCCTCTATGAACTCAGCCTCGAAAGACATGAACTAGAGAATCACATCGGGAGACCTTAATTTTTCATAAATTTATTTTTGATACTGAATTGGAAGGCCGAAAGGTTTTTTTAAAAAAAAAAGGAATCTAATCATATGGAGGCAATGATGGGCTCCCTCATCGTCTTGCGGATCGGGTAGGCCCTATGAGAAAAAGGCAGAACTTGATTTCGAAATCCTGCGACGCACTTGATGCGTCTGCTTTTACGTTTATTTCTCTCATACAACTTAATTATCTGTTAATAAGTGCGGTGTTGTTTATAAAATATAGATCAGTATGAATAATATAATTTCTTTAATTCCATATTTGATAACTATATTTTGCAATGCTTTATTTGTTGAATATTCTTTTGAAGTATTGCTCAAAAGGTTAATCCATTTATTCTTTTAGCTTTGAACTGATTGCTCAAAAAGTACTGAGTAATTTAATTCTTAAATGTTGACTCAGTACAGTTTAATTCTCGTAATTTGGATTTAAAATATAAATTCTGATTTGATACAATTCAATTCTTATAATTTTAACTATTTGAAGTTTTAGTCTAAAACTTCATGAAATGCATAATTTTATTTTTAAAAATACAAGGATTAATATCATTTTAAAAAGTGTAAAAACATTTTATATTAACAGTATATTTTAATTTGTGTGTTCTCACATTATATAAAGTTAAAAACTTGAGTCATTATATTATACTCCTCCGGTCCTAATTATAAGACCCAATTGACTTATTTGAGGAGATTAAGGAAGTAAGTTAAGTTGGTTATTTATAATAAATAAGTGTTGTCATTCCTAAAATATTCTTGCTAATTAAGTATATTGGCTAAAACTATCATTATTAGAAGGATTATCTTGGAAAAAAATGCATAAATATAAGAGACAAAATGGATTGAGTCTTATAATTAGGACCAAATAAAAAGTCAAATTGGGTCTTATAATAAGGACCGGAGGAGTATATACTATCTCCGCTTCTAATTATAAGATATTATTTATAGGAATGGAGCTAGTATTTTGTTAGAGTTTTCATATTATTGATGGTGGCAAAGCATATCACCTTCAAACAACATAAATAAGTACATATAGTCACAGGGGAGACCACTAGACTTCACTACTTATTTAAGCTACTTTTTATTTTTATTTTTGTATGCATTAAAGTGGAAGATTCTTGCCTATGTGCTACGTGCCAACACTACTATTTCCAGTTCATGAACACCAGCAATTTGGATTATTAAAATTGATTAGTTAGGTAAATGCGCTTTGCGTATAAAAGCTTTGGAGTAAGCCAAGTGGTGCCAAATCACTGGATACCCCAAACACTGTTCGGAGCAATTGAGAAATACTAGCTTTTGTTCTTAATATAAGAACTCGTTTGACTTTTTTTTTTAATCATAAATATAAGACCTTAATCTATTTTATTTCTCATATTTGTCTTTTTTTCAAATCCTTGTAATAATAGTAGCTTTAGCCAATATATTTGATTGGTAACGATATTTTAAGAAAGGCAATACCTATTTATTATAAATAACTAACTTAATTACTTTTTTTAATATACTCAAATTAGTCAACCACCTCTTATATTAAGGACCGGAAGTGGTAATTAAGAAAAATGACCTTTAATCATATAAAAAGATAGCTGCTTAAATAAATAAAAATAATACAGGCTTTTTTTTTAAGTAGAAATAATATAGGCTTTTAAGTAACGGAGATGTGAAGTATGAGTTGTGCATTTTTAGCTTTGAGATAGGCATGCTGGTAAAGGAAAAAAAGCTTTGAGATGGCAGCTTGATCAAAGTAATTTGTTGCGCTCAGTCATGTCATTTCAAATCATACTACATATCAGATTAACCTGATGCGCTGTTTTTTTTTTTTTTTGTGCGCATTGATTTTAGTCGATGAATATTTTTAGACTTTAAAGGATGGTTTGAGCCATTCTAAAGTATGGACAGATATAAATATCAATAAATAAGGAAATTACGTGAATGCCTTTATGTGCATATAAAGGGCCAATGAACTCTTAGCCAGCTTACCACGTAAGAATCACCTGAAAGCCACGTATCAACTAGGCTGCAATTTATCAGGATTAATCATTAATAATTGTACTTATTCGGTGAAATATTCACGATAACAATTCTGAAATGGTCAAATTATTGATACTATATTAATATTAAAAAGTGTTCACTAATGCAAAAATACACACCTATGGTTTGGTGGCAAGGGCATGCGGATCTATTAAAATTTCAAAGTATCTGACTTTTGCACAAATGCTCTTTTTTCTTTTTTTGGAGAGCCTACCTTGGACTTGGTTTAGATTTAATTTTGAGACATATTGGACAGAGAATGCTGTTATGAATCAGAAGACATTTGACAGTGTCTGGAATAGCCCATGTCAGATATTTATTTTGGGGGTAACAATATAATAAACAAAACAGATATTATATGAGGGCAATCATGCGTGACCTGCTGGTCGGGAAAAAAAAAAAAATCATGCGTGACCTAATTTAGCTATCATGCACCTATATTTTATAATTAAATCATCATTATTTTGTGATTCAAAAGAGTTTGAGACGGATAAACAAGTTAGGCTAGCTTATATTCAATGGATAGATGACGTGGACTCAACCTAAACATTATTTTATTCAATTTAATTGCATAAAAAAATATTATATAACTGAGGGTGCACCTTCATGGGAGCACATCCCATGCTTATCACATTGTGATTTGAACCATCCAGATCGATTTTAGATGGTTCAGATTAAATTTAAAATTTTTATATATTTTAATTAACTTTTTGTTTTAATAGATACAGAATTTAAAATAATTATAATATCACAACTAATATATCTTTAAAAGATAAATTTATAATTGAAAAAATTGTGTATTAAAAATTTTAAATCTGAACAAGATTTTGAATGGTTTATATTATATTATAATGTTGCTCATCATTGTGATAAGTACTGAATAAAGACCCCACCTTCATGCACTTCACCTTGTATGCGGTTTAAGTGAATCCAAAAACAATTAAAAAGGACCGATAAAGATTTTTTTTTTATCGGGAAAAAGAAAGAAAGGCTTAATAATAAACCCACGTTTGATAAGGGATGATTGTGGGAACTGGATAGCAGGTTTTTCACGAGCCCTTGGTGCGTGCAGCGTTCTTGAATAAGAGGAATGGGCAGTGTATAAAGGCCTCAATCTGGCTTGGGATATGGGGTTTTAGAAAGTAATTCTGGAATCTGATTCAAAAAATGTGGTTGATATGATCGTTGGAAATTGGAACAAGTCATTCTACAGTCTGGTGATCATACGAACATGCTGAAGCTCCAGTGGGACTGGGAGGTGGAAATCGTGCATGTATCTAGACAACAAAACCGTGTGACAGATTCTCTTGCTAAGGATGGGCCATCCACGACCATTTTTTGGACTACATGTCCTTCTCATCTAAGTGTTTGGGATCTAAATCCCCACCTACTTAGTTTTTCTTGTTTCGGGCTTTTGCCCTCTTCTGTAACCAAAAAAAAAAAAAACTACGCTTTCTTTTGAAAGTGAATGTTCTGTGTGTTGAACTTATCTGGGTAAAGCCTCGGCCGACTAATTTGGTTAAGGTAATAGAAAAAATTCATATGAGGGGCAACCTTTCAAGCCAGGAGCTATATTCACAACTTCAGTATTCGAACTCTGGATGTTACTCAAGATATCTAACACATCATCCCACCTTTTATTTTTTTGACCGGGAAACACACCATTCCGCTAGACTAAATAAAAACTTGAAATGTCATTAAGGGTGCGATATGTAATGGAAAATGAGAGGCCCAAAAGAAAGGCAATGGTAGTCATCCGGCTCAATCAGCCATATTTACTGCCAAAAAACTCCTCCTAAGGATTTGGTGCTCACAGTCTCAGGCTCCCCAGAAAAGAAAAAACTTATGAATAAAAAATACCCCCTATCTAGTTTTTAATTTGAGTAGATTAATGATATTAATCAACTTAATTAATATGATATGTTTTTTTCTTCCTAAAACACCTTAAGCATTTTTCTTAATTTCATCAATCTATTTCCTCCCTGATTATTGTTGGAAAAATATCAATGGGTTAATTTAAGGAAAAAATGATAAATGTGTGAAATACATTTTACACATATGATCAACATTAATTCATCAATCAGGCCTTACATTAGAGACGGGAGGAGGAGTATCATTATTTTATATTAAAATGAGTAATAAAAAAATATTACTGAATAGTAAAGGCAAAGATAAGATAAATATTACTACCTTTATCCTTAATATAAGAACTAGTTGGACTTTCAAATTAGTTCTAAATATAGGACCCAAATTTATTTTGTTTATCATATTTATTTATTTTTTTAAAATTAGTCCTTAAAGTAGTTTCATATATTAAAGATCCCATCAAATGGTAGTTTTAACTAATACACATGATTAGCAAATGTATTCGAGGAAAGATAACATCTATTTATTATAAATAACTAATTTAATAAAATTTTTAATTTATTTAAATTAATTAATTAGCTCTTATATTAAGGATCAGAGGTAGTATATGTTTAATTTACCGTGTAAACAAGAAAATACAAAATCATTCCCCTCCCCATGTGAAACCCTCAGGACGAAAACTTGGTCTGATCTTTTTTGGTCAGCTTAAAAACCTGTTTTGTTTAAATAGTGAGTAGGACTTTTGAAGGAAAAGGGCCCAACAGATTATTTGGGCTTGGCCTATTTTGGTTGGCCATTTGGAGCAGAAGAAATAGGATATACCGCATTGCCTAGTTTGGGTTCCCTTAAGAGTTCAGAGACCAACAAGGGTTGGTTCGAGTGGTAAGCGGCTCGGTTCTACTTAAGCGAACTCTTGAGTTCGATTCCTTATGAATGCAGAAAACTCCCGCTGGGAGATTCACCCACCATACCCAGGTGGGCGACGCGGGTCGGATCCGGACATAGTCAAGGCAAAGCTCCGGTAAACTGGGTGGGGGGAAAAAAAGAGTTCAGAGGACCAATTTCAGTTAAAAAGGAAAAAATAGGAATAGGGGCTTCATGAGTTTTTTTTTGCCTTCGGTTTTCATCCATATTAATCAATATTAATATGTTAACATAATACCAATACTTAGTAGTAGTCTATCTCTGTTTTTTCCCCCACCAAAAGCAGTAGTCTACCTATTAATTAAAGGCTTAAAGAGGCGCACTATTCAATTCATTCGAGTTGATGGCAAACCCAAAAAAAAAAAAAACATTTGAGTCATTATAATACAATAAAGCCTGAAATTTTATAGAAAAAATACACTTCTTATAAACCCTTTTTTTTTAAGCAAAAAACTTCTTATAGGTTTAAAATTTTGCTATTTCTCGTAATTTTTTTATTTACTCAACATAATTATGCACCTTTTTATTTATTATTTGACTTCAATCGTAAAATTTTTATCTTCTCCAACAACAAATTTTTATATAAAAATAATTTATTTATTATTGAAAAAAACTCTAAATCAAAGTTAAAATTTAGCATAAAATTAAATCAAAGGATTAAAATTATATTTTCACTAAATAAATAATAATAATATTCCGAGCTTGGAAGCGTAATCTCGTTACCAGCTAGGGCTTCCCTCGCAATTGTTCACTGGTGGTGCTGATAGCAGCGAAACAAAGGAGACACCGAAAAAGAGAGCGACAGGGCCACAGGGGGAAAGAGAAATGGGGAGAGAAAGAGAGGTGCCGAAGCAGCAACAGCAACAGGTGGGATACGCGGAGCAGCTTGTCGCCGTTAATCGCTATAATCCTGACATCCTTCCCGATCTCGAAAACCATGTCAACGAGCAGGTACTCGACAAATTTTTAGTTTTTGATTTCTGTTATTCTTACGTTTGTCCTCTTTAACTGGGTCTTGATTAATAGAGATTGAAATTTCTATATATACTTTTATGGGTATTCCTGTGTATCTCATGACTGTTTTGTCCGCGTGATTGTTGAATTCATGTGTTGAAATCCATTACTCTTGATCACGTACGTAGATGTTATGCGTCTTCCCCTCCTTGTTTTATATGGTATTCTTCCTATTTCCATAGGAGAACGGGGAGATGTCGTGTATTTACGAAACAAGCAATCCAGTCATAGCAGCAAAATGAATCTAGGGGCTTGGAAGCATATGAAAGTTTTAAGTAGTTTGTCAGTTCAGAAAATAGTGTGGTCTTGGCATGCACAACGGCAGCATTATCCATGATTTTCATTCACGGCATTAGTGGGGAGAAACACCTTTTAATTTTTTCCCATTATTTTTAACTAAGCATGTATTTCCAACTATTCTTTGATGATATCGTTCTTCTCAGTCCCCCATACTACTGAGAATGTGATTGGCAGGTAATTTGAGAATAAGGTACAAAATGGAGGAGTATGAAATTTTGTAATATTTTACAGTTGTCATTATGCTACGGCTCAATTTTTTTTTTCTTTAATTTCTCTTGATTGTTTATAGTGAAAATAAAATGGAAGGGATCACTTTATTTTTGTTTCATTTCCTCTCTCTCTATAGACATGTACATGTACTTTTGTTTCATTTCCCTCTCTCTCTATAGACATATACATGGTAAGATCTCTTATACTGCAATAGCTCTGCTGCGCTAGGCAAATGCATGGAAGACATATACAATTTCATATATTTCTATAACAGCCATCAACTTAAAATGTGTGATGTGTACGTATTCTTTTGGACCGTTGATTTGACATTTTCCCTTAAGTTTAGGACATAATTTTCACCTCATCTGTACGATGAACAAATTGTAATACGTCTAAACAGTTAGTTACCTCCATTTTCCCCATCCCACCAGTTTACACTCTAACCGGTAGTTTGTAGGACTATTTTGAACGTGTATCTTGCTAGCTGTACGTCTGTATGCCGACTAAACAAATTTTCTTTTACATTCTGTTTATTTTCTAAACCAGGTTTCATCACAAACGTACAGCTTGGATGCAAATCTATGCCTTCTTCGCCTCTATCAGGTATTTTGCATGCATCCTAATGAAAGGAATAGGCAGGCACTTCTGTTTCCCTAGGAGGAGGTCTCATTCTTTATCATCAAACTTTCTTTTCCTTTGTAATTAGCAATTATTGTAGCTATTCTACCTTCTTGTTTTCTCTTTCAGTTTTGGCTGTAAGACCACTGTTTGCTCACACTGACAGAATGCTGAGTAGGTTACTAATAAGTTTTTCTATCATTACAGTTTGAACCAGAGAGAATGAGTTCTCAGATTGTAGCCCGCATATTGGTCAAGGTCTGATTAAGCAATTTATGGCTGTATTTTGCTTTTTATGAAAAGGAGCACGTATGATCAGTGGATTGAATACAGGGCTGATGTTTTACTTTCTTCTATTGAGCAGGCCCTCATGGCAATGCCAGCTCCGGACTTCAGCCTTTGTCTCTTTTTGATTCCAGAACGTGTGGTATTTTTCTTTCAAATCATTCTTTTCTTTGTTCTTGTCAGGGTCACGGAATAGTTTGTTCTAATGTTTGTTTATTATGATTCTTAGCAAATGGAGGAGCAATTCAAGACATTGATTGTTTTATCACACTATTTGGAGGTATGCATTGGGTCTCATTATCCAGTCGTCTACCCAAAACTTAAGTATTAATCTATTTCTTCATTCACCAGACAGGAAGATTTCGCCAGTTTTGGGATGAAGCAGCAAAGAATCGTCATATAGTTGAAGCTGTGCCAGGTGATGAGACACTGTGACGGATGAAAAGATAATTTGGTTTTTTGGTGCTGACACTTGAAACTGATAGAGCCTTCTAGCTTCTGCTTTTTCATTTATACATATGCTTATGCACCAGTCTGAGAAGCTATCGATTGCAGGTTTTGAGCAAGCAATTCAAGGTTATGCAATTCATGTGCTCTCGTTAACTTACCAAAAGGTTCCTAGATCTGTGCTGGCTGAGGTGGGTTATAATCTGCCCATTTGAGCCTTTAATTTATTAATTATTGGAATTTGCTTTTTCCTTGCTACTAGTTGCTGTCACCTGACTTAGTTGATTTTTGCTTTTGAGTCACTTGTATTGAATGTGGTGCATATTCATTTTTCTCCTTGTTAGCAAAAGCACATGATCAAAACCGAATGTAATAGTGGGGGGAGGCCGCAGGGTTGTGTCTAAATTTTGTGTTTTCCTGACTTAGATTCCTTATTTGAGCATGAAAGATGCCATGATTTTCTCATTAGTCTCAGGTATAAAATAATTAATTGTGTCAATAACTCTCGCAGGCCATCAACATAGAAGGCTTGGCCTTGGACAAATTCCTTGAACACCAAGTAGCTAACAGTGGTTGGGTCATTGAGAAAGGCCATGGCAAAGGTCAACTCATTGTCCTACCAAGAAATGAATTCAATGACCCAGCATCGAAGAAAAATGCTGCAGACAGCGTGCCATTGGAGCAAATTACGCGTATTTTCCCTATTCTGGGCTGACATATCTCTGGATCCGCCCAGTGACACAAATTAAACTCTATTGATCAGTTTTCGGGGGTTTTGGGTTCCTTTTGCCTTCTCTTGTGCCTGCTACTCTCTCTGGATGCCTCCTGATTTACTTTCCGGATGAAGATTTTTGAATGAGATTATCTGAGGCTACTTCTTCCTGTCGCTTTTCCTTTCAGATGCTTCAGTTTGATTATAGAGGACAGCTTTTTGTCAGTGATCGAGAATTAATTTAAGCTGCTGTACCAATGGATTATTGTACTTAAGAATGGTTCGTTCAACGGTGGTCATGTCTAAGTTAGTAGTTTCCCTAGTGGCAAATCTTGTTTGTGGATGCACTCAATCCGAGTTATGGTAATGCTGTGAGGAGATCGAGAAATTTGCATAGGATGTCATGAAATAGTGCATATGCTTCGAAGGCAATTATAAGCAATGTGGTCAAATATCATTTTATAAATAGTCCTAGCCATCTTAAGCTATGGGAGTGTAAAAAAGGTAACTAGCCTTTGTCTAAAACATTTATTACAATATTTCAGTTATGCCCTTCATGAAAATATATCAACTTGGTCAACTTTTCTTGGTTAAAAATAGGTATTTCGTTCTTATAAAGATGAAGGATATAATACAATTGTTAGTTGATACGTCTCCATTTATATGTTTTAATACAATAAAAGAAATGCAAAGAATAAGAAAATTAGCCTTTGATGCTTTTCTATTTATATGGTACTTTCAAGATAAATTATTTCTTTTCTAAGTAAAAAGCTTCTTCATTTTCCAAAACAAAAATAAATAATTAGAAGACAAAAATGATATTTTTCCTCATCTTTCCCTTGTTAGCACGATGCGATTCCATCATCCACTGAAGAAAAACCCCCGGACATAGGTACATTCTCAATGTTTGACGGTAAAGTCCGACATATCACACCTCAGCAACATTTTTTAAAAATCCATTTAAGCAAATTAAATTGTCCTTCATTACTTCATATAGCCACACAGAGAGCTTAGAGGAATTGATCACCCCAACTATTAAGCTAGAAATAGCTCAACGATCACTGCAATAGGTCAAACCCAAAGAGCAGCTACAAAAAGTAATATTATTTAAAAGAATCATCTGCAAATCTAAAAAGTAAGAGCTCCAACGGGCATGATTTATATTTACAAAAGTGCAAACAATGACCTCCAGCAAAGAAAAAAAGGAGAGAATTTTTACAACCCCTTGCTATTTACTCTGCTCTACCATGTTTTCATATTTAAATTGAGATTTTCACAAATAGAGTTAATGCGGCAAGTCAATGGACTATGAGCCTGGAGGATTTCTTCTTGGACCAGCATCTTACAGTCACAGAGAAGCCCACGAATGCCTCTGTTTTTCTTTCCTTGCTTAGGCGATAACCGCTCCCTCACCATAAAGTGTCTCTATTTTCTACTTAGTAGCCTCTTCTGATCAAACCCAAGTCAACTAGGTGTAGATTATATATTAGTGCAAATGATCATCGTGCCAAAAAATTCAATGGCAAAGGGTCTGTCCATAAGTCACCCACTGTACAAAACTATCTGGAAATTCCTCAACACCATTGGACCGTGAATTACCATAGGATAACTCTCGAGCGTGCTCCCTTCCCTGAGAACATTAAGCGAAGTTAGCTTTTCATAGAAAGACCAAGTCATCAAGAAAGACTTCGACTGTTGGGGAATATGTACGTGCTTCGTGCATGATATAAGCATAAACCTTAGGCACATCTCAGCGTGCTCCCTTCCCTGAGAACATTAAGCGAAGTTAGCTTTTCATAGAAAGACCAAGTCATCAAGAAAGACTTCGACTGTTGGGGAATATGTACGTGCTTCGTGCATGATATAAGCATAAACCTTAGGCACATCTCAAAAATAGTGATCAAAGAACTCACTGGAACAAATAATCCAAAACCCAAGCCATAAGAATTTAAATAATGCGGAGTGAACGCAGACTCATGAAGACTAGGAAGATCTGCTGTGTAACTGGCACAATAACTATCTCGGAAAAATTTAGGAGCTGTCCGTACAAATATTGCACTAGATAGGAGTGGTACCTTCATGTTGGAACCATATTCACTGGAGGATGGAGTTGCTTCTCCCATCATTCCATTGACATTTTCTGACGAACGCCCAGCTACTGGGGAGTTGGTAATCGAAGATCTGCAGTCATACATGTAGGTCTTTATATATAACATGGGGACACTTAGGAATACATGAGGTGCGGTTCAAGCCAAGCACCTCATAATTGCAAAACACAGATGCCCATGAATAGCTATCATTTTCAATTATATTACTCACCTCTCATACAGATCTTCCTCGCACGAATTTCCTGAAGAAGATAGCCAATCCAGGTCAACAAAGTTGGAGCAACTCAAGGAATCCCCATGCTCAGAATAGTAAATATGCTCACTTTCAAGGCAGCGCTCTTTTTGCATGCCTCCAAAAAACTGCCTCTGAGGCATTGAAGGAGTATACCTACACAGATACACGCAATAGCAGAACAAATCACAAACTGATTAGATGGACAAAATGAAGCAGCAGTATGTGTCACCATGCAAGTGGGCCCTGTTAAGTTTCTAACTTGTATTAGCATGGTATACAAGGTGACTAACCATTTTGATCACTAATCACATATTTTGTTATTGGGCAATTGAACACATAATCACAGCAGAGGATATTAAAAAGAGGACTTTTTATCGTAAACCAGGTTTCCACACCCTCCTAAAAATATTTTCAGAATGACTATTACTATAGTTACTTGCCTAGTGTTCTCATCCAGAAAGGTCTGCTACAAGATGACATCAAATTCTGTACAATATAATAACTAGAGTAAAAATGACAGAAAATAAAATGGATATTTTTATCTCATCAAGTATGCTTCAACAAGAACTTACAAATTTGCGTATGCAATAATAGAGGCAGACCTTGAAAAGGCTATGTCACTCTCAGAAGTTATTTCAGGAGAAGACTCAGAATGAGCCTTGCTTCCTTCTGATCCGTCAGGCAAAATTGGTCTAGAGAAATTTTCCTGCTTGGAAGCTGGAGTTGACATAGATGTAGAACTGCCACGAAGAATGCTCCCATCTGACAAGGATCTCTTGAAAAATAACCTTAAATACCAAATTTTAATGTTACTGTGCAAGTTGCATTGACAAGCAATTTTTATATATATGCTTCATGTCATCATGATGTCTTGAGCAAGTCCATAATATAAGTCACTGTTAACTACCTCACCAGATGCAGCCAAGATAGTATGATTACCTTCCATCTTCATCTCCTTGTTTCCCAGCATCATAGTGCTGATCTGAATCTAACTCCCACAGAGCAGGCTTACCCTGTTGCGGCTGAAAGTGTCCCAGGAATCTGTATCAACAAAACAGACGAGTCATCTTATGGTTTGTGTACAGACAACTTTACCCCCAAACCAAAGGAAAAAAATTACATCACAAAATTATTAGCTGCTAATGTTTGACACTACAATGACTCAAGAGCCACCCATTAAGATCCAGGCAGAGTGCAAAAGATATCAGAGAACGAAATGGGAGATTCTGAGAGATGGATTTTTGACAGCCACTTTCTCCGTCATTGTAAATAGTTAGACTACATGTTCGTCCAAGATCATTTGAAAATTCTTCTGAGCAGAGATCTATAGGGAAGTTGAGACTTGAGAGATGGATTTTTGAAGGTTTGAGAACAGACATCAACAAAATTGTTGGTCTTGCAATTTACAGATGACGATGGCAAAAATAGGAGCAATTTCTCATGATTTGATTAATTGCAGACGTGTTACCAGGAACAAGGAGGGGAAAAGCTTGAATGGCATTGACAAACTACCGCCATCCTTGAGTGCCTTTGATTGAAGCACGATGCTGAAGAAGTTGTCCGTCCGTACACTTACTTGGAAAAGACTATTTTGTGGCTTGGCAAACAAGTAGAGAGTGAAAAGCTCTTGTATCAAAATCGTTTAATCCCTATTTTGCTCTTGCATAGCTGTGTGTGTGTGTGTGTGGGGTATTGGTAGTTTTTAATGATGTAAGGATAAAGAATAGACCTGAACAGTAGGAAGTAGTTTTAGTATTTAAAAAATAGACCTATCATATCATCCTACTGGCTGCAGTTGCTTCCAAATAAAACCCTCAGAAATATATCTTCATAGCTGTTTTGTACTTGGAAATTCTCACTTGCAAATTGAATTAACATCTGCGCATATGCATTTCAAGCCTCCCACTTATTTTTTCCTTCTAATATGTTTTTTTTCTTCTCTTTGATTTCCATATTTTAAAAACAAAAGAGACAGAGAGGAAAGGAAAAAGAGAACAAACTAGATGAGAGACATGTCGTAAATAAATCCAAGCTTTGAAAACAATACAAGGAGGCACCATAGAAATTAAAGGACAAAATGACTTCACACATACACATTGATTGCATCTTGCTTCTCAGAATCCATGTATGCATTGCTGTAATAGCGTTGAAGAGTCCTAAAAAACTCTTGAGATTGTGTTGCAGCTCTCCACTGGCCCCTCCTCTCGGAGAATATCTATAAGGCGAAAAAAGAAAAAAAAATATTATTACAAGTCAAATTGCTACTTTATTGTAACAACATGCAAGCCAAATCAATAGTTTTCAACAATAGGACCCCATGACCACTCCACTCTTCCCACTAAATGGTAAAATGGCAAGGCACGAAAGAATGTGCAAGCTAATTCAATCACAATTCTCAACAAACCCCACGACTACAGCTTGTCAGCCTATAAAATAGCAAATTGGTATAACGAACAAGAATATGCAAACCTATTCTAAACAAATGCTCGACAAAAAGTCTCCGTTACCCACACTACTCTGCCCACTAAAAGGTAAAAAGGCATGACAGACAAGAACGTGGAAACCAATTTGATCACAACTCTCAATATGAAAACCCCTTCACCACTGCCACTCTGCCCATTAAAATGTGAAGTGGTATCAGGAATGAGAAACAAGAAACAAAAGAAAACTAAAATTGGCCACTGCAAGTGAGGTCGCCTTGTCCTCATGAAAACTATTTGTTGTCTCTGGGAGTAACTCGGACAAAGTGCTAACATTCTTAGAAATGATAATGAAACAAACCTGCATAAACCCACTGCCAAAGTACCAAGAAAGCTAATACAACTAAAGCATCAATCTTATGCAACATAATTAGTTAAGAAATATGGTTAATCCCTATATAAATTCAATTGGAGATGAATAAGGAGAACTTCTTCTTTTTATATCCCTTTCTTTCTTCTGCTACAATTTCCTTCATTTATCCCCAAGAAACAAAATTCCTTTACCAAATCAACAAGTTTAAAGGTCACCGCATAGATGACACAGGTAATTATGAAAATAAAATAATGTAGAACTGAAGCTATTGTAAGATCACCTTGTTGTGCGCTGCAGAACCACCATACTGATGTGCAAGTGTGTCACCCATACGCTCATAAAACGCCATCAAATCATCAGCTACCGGGTCATTAAGGTCAATTTTTGGGTTGTCAATAATTCCCAGAGCATGGAGTTGGTGGCCGAGAGCAGCCAACCCATATGCATATTGTGCAACATTTGTGCGGTCTAAGCAGTCTATGCAATTGGTTCTCAGCACCCCCCTCTGAAACATGGGGGCTTTGATAGAATGATTTCCGTTAGCAACATTATTTTCTTCACTAGGTTTTCTCTCTAAATTACCAGCATCCTCATTATAATTGTCAAGAAGTCTTGGTGAAGAGCTTCCCATATCAATTTTGCTGGATGCAAACGTTAAAATCAGTAAACAAGACACAACAATGACAAAAACTTGAGGTACTAAACCTTCGTCAAACATTACTTATTATTAAGATTGCTCAAGTTCAGTGAACAAATTCATCAAATTGCTCTTATCTAAAGCCGTTTTACAAGTTCAAGTCTAGATAAAGAAAATCTTAGAAATGGTGTGAAAGAAGTCATTGTAACCACATGATGAACTTACTCTACAGATGGGCATCTTAAAGATTCCTCAGGTACCAACGTAGGTGTCACTTGGCAATAAAGAAAACCTGTTAATGTCAATGCATATGCAGCCACTTTGCCCAGAAGTAGCAGGACATTTGCAGATTTGCTGGGAGGAGAAAGGAAAAATAGTTTTGAATCAACTACCTTAGAGTGCACACGATTTTCCTGAGGATGATCAATACATACATATATATATTTATATATATATAAGACACCTACCTCTGAAAGTGTTTGTGCAGGTCCCAGTGAAGGAATCTAAGCCGGTTCTCCTCAGATAAATCTTTGTTGATGAAATCAATCGCATTAGCAAACTCTGAACGGAGTATGGACTCACGAGGCTTCTTTTCATGGGTCTGTTGGATAAAATATGCAAATATCAATCAACAAAGATTCTTATAAAAATGAAACGTATAAATGTTAGACGGGACATCCCATGACCAGAAATTGCACTCTGTCATGAGGAAAACAGTCCAAGATATCATAATACGTGTCAACAACTTCTGCACATAAGATGATGAGTTGATAACCAATATAGAAGAAAATTTCATCTTGAGGGAATAATACAGTGACATGTCAAATAAATTAGGGAAAAAAAACCATTTCCTTCTAGAAAAGGAACATTACCTTTATTAAGTTCAAAATTATTATGGGATTCCCATATCTCTTGACAAGATTTTCAAAGTGCAGCCTAGTGGCTTGGTAATTCTGATCTTTCTTTGACACTGCAAAAGAAGAACTGACTCAATGGGCAGACAAATAGACACCCATGAACTGATGCTCAACAAAGTAGAAAGGACAAGACATAAAATAACTCCAGAATAGTTACAGAAGACATACATATAATATCAGGTTTAAGATTTAAGCGTGAAGTCTCCTGCGACCAGAAAAGAGGGATTGAACCACGGTTCTGGACAACAGAAGTTATTTGGGCAGGAAGACCTTCAGGAACATCCTCAAACACAATTTGTTCTGTCTCAACATCATTAGCTACTCTGCCCTTCTCATTAACACCTCGCCTCAAATACCTGCATAAAATAACCAAGTGAAGCTGGCAATTTCAGACATGAAACTCCAAATATGTATGCACTGTCTTTATTAGGTCAAATTAAGACTTAAATAATAAATATTAAAACAAGGATCACAATCTTTACATTGAAAGTTTGAGGTGTTATATTTGTAGAGGACAAGAGTACTTTGCTAATACAGGCATTGTATCTATTATCTAAAAGAGTTATTCATGAACCATGAAGACAACACACTATACTTGATTTTCTTTAATTTACTATACTTGATTTTCTTTTAGTTTTTTCTCAAGAATACTCTGATATCTGCTTAGCTGACTTTTCACCCAAGAGAGAGATTAAAGAAAACACTTATAGAACTGAGCCCAATTTTCACCCGAGGCAAACCTTCTGTTTTTGTCATCCTTTCAAATGACGTCAGTTGTCAGCGCTCAAAACAAACTTATAGAGTCAAAATCTAGAAAGAAAAATTATTCTTCACATAGAAAAATCAATCTGAACAAAAAATAGAAACTGATTTCAAGTGTCATGCTTGTTCTGTATTCAAACAAAGTTAAACAAGCACAACTAGCAATTTAAAATATGATAGGAATACAAGGACTGAGCATCCTCAACAAAAAAAGATAAATCATCAGAGGGGCTACTTCAAACACTAGGACTCTTTGGGCAGCTGCATAATCATTAATCAACTGAAGCATATGCACCACAAAATCATATTAGCAGACAACATAGAGCATAACGGATAACAGGAAAATGAACTTGAACTGTTTAGAGAGAGATTGGGAAGGAATTTCATACCTTGTGCCAGCATAATGGCGTGAACGTCTTGAAATGAGGGTGAGTATGAACTCCCGTCCAGCTACTGTAAACGTGCCCTAACACAGCCACCAAATAAACATAGGATGTTGAATATAGGAATGACAATGCAACTACTTCAATCCAGCAGTAAATAAGCCAATTGGTCAATGAACAAATAAAGTATGCAATTCAAAATGATAATCCTAGAAGAAAGTTCATCTTGATGTGTCGCATTGATAACCAAAAAAGTAGAAATTATTACACTTTTCCTGCTTCAACAAGATTATGAATATCACATTACTCAGTGTCAGAGCTCAAAAGCCATCCATTCTCACCTGTTTGAAGAAGCCGTACACTAATGCAACTGTCCAAAGAGTATTTTGGAGATGGTTCCTGATTCCCCTGGTCAAGAACTCATTCCAAACAAACATGGTCTCATAAAGTACATGACCTGTCTCATTATGACATAAGTTGTTTTGAAGACTACGCATAATGTGGTATGAGTAGCTGAAAAAGAAGTCCTTCGTAAGATCGACCATGCATAGGAGCTTCTTGTATCTGAAATGCCAATGCAAAAAGATATAAATAAAACAAAACTGACAAAGCTTGTAACAATAAAATTGACATGCCGCTAGAAAAATAGTACAAAGCATCTAGAATAGTACTGCCTACTCATTAAGTTGTACTTTGTCTCATCATTGTCAAATTCTAATAAAAACCAGTAATTCATCAACAAATCTGAGAACCTTTTAACATGAGATCCAGCCAAACAGAAGATAAGCAATTGTTAATATGAGAATACTCATTTTCATCTTATCTTTGCATATAAAAAGATGAAGTGGGATTAATTTAAAATCAGTCAAAGGTTGAGAAATTGTGAAGATCATTAGCTATGCATATATGCAGAAACACAACCAAAGTGATTTTCCTCTTTTTAACTGTCAAATACAATAACAGAGATAATCAGCATTCAGAATGAATCAAAACAACTGCAAAGAGATGTTAAGCTTCCCTTGGACTAATATTTTTAACATAATTTATGCTTGATATGCATAATTTTAGGTTTTAGTACCCTTTTTTGGGTATTAGTCATTTTTTGGGAGCATTTCTTATCTCCTTCTACCTTTTAGAATTTTGATCTTCCCTTAACATAAGTTCTTTCACTATTAAAAAAGAAATGGCAAGACATGTGAGTTTGTAGCAACCTGTTTTCATTTTTAGAATCGGCAATGCTAGATTGAACTGAAGAATTTGGGAGCGGTATCATCCTACTCTTTGATATGGCATATACTGTGTGACCACAGATTGCACCAATTTGCCTTCTTTTGTGATAAGCAGCATGTAGTATGGTCCTAAAAACTTGATGAACCCTAGAACAGAGAAGCTGAATAAGTTAACAAGTGATAGCTTATCAAGGAACAACTGAGCAAGACATCATAACTCAACTTACCAACAATTCCATAACAAGTTGTAACAAATTTCAGTCCACCTGTGGACTTGTTCCCTTCATGTATCCGCCTCAACAAGTCAGAACATTGCTCTTCTGTATATGTTGTAGAATCTTCACACAGGTTTAGCTCACAAGGCTCTAGACGGTCAATCTTCAGCACTCTCCAATATGTCCTGCTCTTGTCCCTTCCTATCATGTAAAAGTTCTGTGACATGAAAATAAACAAATGCACAAGGTAAAAAATACTTCACAAAATAAATATTACAGTTTTTGACTGTCCAATCTTGCACCATGATATTGGACAAACAGGTTCAACCAACTTAATATGCACGAAAGACAGTGGCATTATGATTCATAATGCAAACAACCTAAAGCATGAACATGAGCTGGTCGAGACACAGATTCATGGAAGGCAACACTCAATCATCCACATTGGTATTCCACGTGCAAAGAGACAGAAGGCCCATACAGAGGCATTTGGAGAAGAGAGAGCCGTTCAAAATTCCAGTAAGGAAACTTTTAGAGTTCAATCAAAACATGAAAGAGGATCATGAAGGTGAGTAGTTCTGCCTCCTTTGCCAAACTAAATTTTATATAGTACGATAGTAATAAAGTACACGTAGGGAAATACATCGGACCACCCGCTAGACACATGGTTTTTCTAGAAAAATTCAACACCGCAAGTTGAGTCATTAATGATATGCGTGAGTGCGGAGAAGATAGGAGAATAAATACACTGGCACGTTTAAGATCCCACAAAAAGCATGTTTCATCATTGACTATGCTAGCATGAGCAAGATAAAAGGTGCATTGAATCATATGATCTACAGAGAGTATTACTATAGTGCTACATTTGGTCAGATGCAGGAGACAAAACAATGACAAAACTTTCCATGGTACAGAACGAGATATTCATGCCTAAAATCACTGTTAAGGGAATGTAATGACTTCTGAAAATTAAAAAATGAACAATGCTTTAAAACTATTTTGCAGAAAAACATAAAACAACACAATGATTTCAGGTGAAATAACGATGATGACAAAATCAAATAGATCTCCCTAAAAATTGCAGTTTACCTACAACTTTGATTACCAAAAAATGAAAAGAAGACAATCAAGATAAGGCATACCGATCGAGTCTCATAGAGCCTAAATTTCTGCATACAGGCATGTGCTGGAGGACAGGGTTCGTCTCCCACAGACAGAGAGTGAGAAGGCTCGTTCTCTGACGACCCCATAACTTTTTTTTTTTTTTTCCTTTTTTCTTTCAAAACTCAGATCCCCGAGCCCCTGGCTCAGGGAAAATATCAAAACGGCATGCAAAGCTAAGCAATTACAAAATTCAGAATCACCTAATTGGAGCCATAATGCTCACAACCCAAATATAAACTCATATCCTTGACTGTAGGCTGCTTCAAATACAGCATTATCTTCCAAACAATGTTAAAATCATCAGGCTCCCTTCATCAACGCAGCTCCTTCTCCTCCCCCACCATGTCCTAGAAGAATCACCACCATCACTACCACCGCCCCCTGCTGCTTGTGGCTGTGGCAGCTATTTGCTATAACCCACGAGCCGCTGATCCTCACTCAAACAACGCCAATCCTAATAAACAGATCGAACAATTTTCAGCACAACAAGAAAACTGCAAATTGCCGGTAATATTTTGGACGTGTAATGGTATGCTCACATAGACGAAAAGCGGCGGAGGATTTCTAAATGGAAGCTTTACATATGGAATTGAAAGAGGTACGAAGGGAAGATCAACCAAGGGAAATCGAAAGTAGAGATTTGGGAGGAATAACAATGGGTGAAGCAACGGAGGCAGGAAGAATAGCAGCTAATAACTGATTCATTTCTATCTTTATTTCAATAATTTTTTTCTAAATTTTTCTCAGCGAAGGAGAAGCTCAGATCCAAAGACCTTATTAATCAAATCAAAACCACAACTTCGCATCCACACATTTTAAAAAATGAAAAACAAATCTACAAATACGTGTCTCTAACAGTCTAACATGTGACATTATTTATTACCTAGCTTGCTTTGCAAACGTAATAAAGAAAATACTACCTTCCACCGAGAACTAGTTGACTAATTTGAGGAGATTAAAAAAATAAGTTAAGTTAATTATTTGTAATAAATAGGTATTGTTTTTCTAAAACATCCCTACTAATCAAGTTTATTATCTAGAATTATCACTACTAAAGGACTACTTTAGAAAAAATGCATAAATATGAAAGACAAGGTGGATTGGGATTTTTAATTAGGATTAAAATAAAAATCAAACGAGGTCTTATATTAAAGCTGGAGGTAGTAATATGCAACAATAATTAGGTTAGATTATTTTTAACAATTTTTATTTATTTAAATAATTAATAATTCAACGACCGACGTAAACACGAAAGGTGTCACCTATAATTTGTGACCAGTGCTTCTCGAAAACGAAGGAGCGAGATCTTCCAGCTCGCAGCTTCTTCTTGATTATAAAACTATACTTATTTGTACGATAAATAAATATATATACGCGTGAATGCCCCGGTTTTTACCAAAAGATAAATAAAAAATATACGTGTGAAAAGTCTGTGTGTTCTAACTATCCTGACCTAGGACGGCAATAAATAATAGGAAGATGTTCTTATCGATTATCTGCTGGCCTTTTTTTTTTTTAATTGTCAGAATTATCTTCTCGAATTTTTTTTGGCCATATTATCTGCGAGCATTTAAAAAGTGACATTTCAAGAGCAATGTTATCCTTTAGTTCGCTTCTATCAAACGAAGATGTAGCATTTATTTTGCTTGGCTCTGTCGATTTTCAAACCCATCTGTTTGGAGACCAAACTCAACCAATCATTACTGATATTTCGCATCTTGATGTTATTGATTTTCTGCTAAATTGTGTGTGATTTAATAATACTGCTATATACTACCTCTGTTCTTAATATAAGATCTTACTTAACTTTTATTTTGATCTTAAATATAAGACCACAATCCACTTTGTCTCTTGTATTTATGTATTTTTTTTTAAGATAGTCCTTGCAACAATAGTAGTTCTAATCAATACATTTAATTAGTAAGAATATTTTAGGAAAGACACCACCTATTTATTACAAATAACTAACTTAACTTCTTTCCTTAATTTCATTAAATTTGTCAACTAGCTCTTATAATTAGGACCAGAAGTAGTAATAAATAACACAACTATGTTTGTCTTTTGGAACATGTTCACAAAATAGGATGTTTTTTGCAATGCTCAAAGAAAATTTTGAGTGAAGAGTTTTGCGATGCTTATTAAATTTATAGGAAAACCCTACATTACGTGATTAAAGGATTGCTAACAACTATATATATGAAAGAATCATAAGCCCATCTTTTTCTTTTTGACCGAAGGGATAAGCCCATCTAATAGAATAAGAAATTAAGGGTGTGTTTGGATAGAATCCAAACCATGGTTTCAAAAGTGTTTTTACGGATTACGAAGTAAATATGTGGAGGAGATTATCTCGTTTTGCGGAAAAGTGCTTCTGAAACCACGGTTTGGGGATACCCAAACAGGCCCTAAATCTAAAAATAGTAAAATAATATTAAATGTATGATGAAGTTATTTCGTTATGTGATCATGAACATAATATTTTTAATGTCAATTATGAGCATAGTTTTCAAATAATTTAAACGAAGTAGACAGTGTGCATTTATTCTATTTTTTTTTTTGTTGGCCGGATTGCGTTTATTCTATATGGATATGCATGCTACGTGCGAGTCTCGTACTTCTTGTGAAGGGATAATAAATAATATTTGTTTTTATTGATTTGTAAATACTAACATCAACATTTCTCTCGCACATTCATAAATATAAATTTTCACTGTCAAAACTTTCGGCTAAAGAATTGCAAACATTTTTTTAACTCTCCACAACTCCCAGATCATAATATTAAATATCGCTTAGGAATCACATGGATATTAATGCAAAAAAAATAAATAAATAAAAGTATGGCAGATAGAATTAATAAGCTGAACTTCTTGAATGAGAATAGTGCGTGATTATTTATTTCTTTAGTCCTCGGCCATAATACACGGCCAAAACTGCATGTGGGGCGTATATAGACTAAGATTTTATTCCAGAGTGTAAGGCACGGTAATATTATACTATTTCCGGTTCTAATTATAAAATTTGTTTGTAGTCTAAAAATAAGATTTTATAAATAGAAACGAAAGTAGTATATATGATAATTATGTGAATTGGTGTGGTGGAGCTTGTTGAGGGCGATCAACGACATCAGCGATGGTGCGTTTAGTGTTGGTGGTGAAGAGGCTGTGCAAGTTAAAGGGGGCGACGGAGGAAGGAGGGCCGTTCCACAAAAGGAGGGCGAATTGGCGGTGAATCATCTGGGTTGGGTGGAATGAATCCCACCACACATGATCGTTCACGTTGTCGCATAAGCTGTACTCTGTCGTTTTCTTTGTCCCCCCACAGCTGAAGATGCCCCCGTATGGTCCACTTCCACAGCACGCTTTCACTCCTTCCTTCAATCCTTCACTCAAAACACATGCTTCTTTTCAGATTGAAATTTCACACTATACGATCAATAAGACTTGTTCCAATTCAACCCCACAATATTTAAATCCCAACCTTTGGTGTGCAAGATTAAACCAATGCCAAAAAAAAAAGATTGAAAAAAGAATGCCAGCTCTCAGCACTTTGAAAATATAGCATGATCTCGTCTTTTATTATTGGATTTTTCTCTATACTAAACATGCTGTTAAAGACAAAAATGTCTCTTTTTTTTGAGAATACCGCAATCAATTATTTTATTTTCTTCACACGTGTTACCTACCTAGACCTTCATAGTGGTTGTTTAATGTACTAGAATTCTATGGCCAGCACCCAAAAAAAAAAGAATTCAGTGTACAACTGTACATGATGTCAATTAGATATGCCAAAGGATGGAGGAAAGAATAGGTCAATATTTCGTCGTTAAAATGTCAAAATCTTCTGTTGATGATATGAGATATTGATTGATGGGATTATTATAGAAGCACATGGAGAAGAGAGTTATACTGTAGATACCGTAAGTAGCGGGGTTGTGGATTCGATCATGAAGCCAATCGTAGAAATTGGAATCGGAGTAAGAGAAGGCAGGGAGGGCAAGTTGAAGGCTGGCAAGAACAGAAGAGAGAGCATTATTGTGGGCGAGCGCAAGAGCCGAAGCTGCTTCCAAACACCCTCCTTCAGGATTTAGTGCTCTCAGGGCAGGCAAACACCCCAGCGGACCCAGGCTTAAAAACCCAAACTTTCTCCCTCCATTCTCGTACAGTCTCTGAATATTTCGATCCAAACAAATCACTCATCATTAACTAATTAAAATTACAATAGAATTTTGTTTCTTTTTATCATTATATTCTAATTAAAATGAGTAAAATTTTGATATCTTATGAGAAAAAATGTTTTAATTTTCAATCTTTTTTATGATTTTTTAAAAAATTTACATCTAAATAAAAAAGAAGTTGCAACAATGTTGGAGTATTTTTCCTTTGAAAAATTATAAAAATTGAAAACTGAGTCAAGATATCAAAATTGTACTCATTTTACGTGGAATCTAATGATAAAAATAAAATAAAATAAGAGAAACATTTGGCAAGAGTTGACACCCCAAATCCAGAAACAAGGACTTACCTGGATTGTTTGAGTCAAGTTGCCGATGACCATGCCAACGTACTGCTCGGGAGTGAAGCGTTCTTGCATCTTTGGATTGCCCAGATACCCGCTCATATAATCGTTGCTTCCTATGCTTATGAAATACACAGCTTCTCCCAATATTTCTTTGGCTCTCCCCTCTCCCACCTTCTCTTCCAATCCCTTTCTCACTTCTTCGAAGTTTTTCACTTGTGTTTCAAGATCAATCGCCTGATTAATTATAAGGTCACAACCTATATATGAATTGTGGAACGCGTAAATGTAAATATAATGCATCATTGAAGATTATTAATTGCGTTTTTACCAGTCCTTGATTGGTCTCAGGAAGAACACCAGCCCCTCCAGAAGCAAAGTTGACGCCGTAGGTATGATCAGCAGATGGTTGTAAAAACGGAGGAATCAATGGCAGATTTGCATATTCAGCTGTATATAATCAGCAATACATATCAAACTTACTAGATTCGAAGCACGCATTTAATAAGTCAGAAATCCATACTCGTTTCTTATTGTTGACTTTTTGTTTATCTCATGATTGACGTGACTCGATCACAAATTGGACACAGTTGCAACAGTGAATGAAGCAAATCAAAAGGAGTGATGGATGTGATCGGTAGGTACCTATAAAATCTACAATAATGCGGCCATCAGAGAATCTTCCGGTAGGTCCTTCAAAGAATCCATTCTGGCCATAGGGTTTGTAATCTGCTCTGTTCTCTGGGATTGTTTCAATGTAATTATTATTGCCAGAATCCACAGTGGAATCTCCAAAAATGAAGAAGCTTGCTCTGCTTTCTGCCGTCTGGTGCGAGCCGACTGAGTCACTACTCTGTGATGGCCTGAAACTGAAACAAGCGATTAAGGCTGTGCACAGAATAATGCGATTCAGATCGGAGTTCAGATTCGCCATTGATCTCAGCCTCGAGCTCGTAGCAGGTAGTAAGTATTGGTTCACTTAACATCTATTTTATGATATAATGCTTTAATTTCTCTGGCGATGCCATCAATGTGAGTTGCTCTAGGCAGCTGGCAATTCGAGGACGCGGCTCGCAAGTGTCGCCACACATTTTTGTTCAAATTAATGCAACGAAAATTTGCAAGAATTTATTTTACTCATTTTTTAGTGTGCCTTGTATCAATTATACTGGGTAGGACCGCTCACTCCGCTCAATCTCCTGGGTCATCCGTCAATGTGTTCTAATTATTTTGATTGTCGGTGAGTGGAATTAATTAACGATGCTTTTAGCCTGGACGCACATCACAGCATGGAGGCGAAGGATAAACGGGACACGTGTCATGCATGTTTATCTTACTTTCAGTTCTTAATCATAAGATTTTGTTTATAATTTACAAATAAAATCTTATAATTAGGACGGGAGGTAGTATTACGAGTAACCCATGGTAATATCATGATAAGGTTTCGAAGAAGAAGGAATATATTGACAAAAAAATCTTATAACAACTGGGTAGTTTATAAGTTTTAAGAGTCAACCAACAAGAAGTCTCAGCTGCTTGGTATTGTGACTTTTTTTCTTTTTTTTTTTGAGACCTCTATAATTTGTCATATTATATCTGTATTGCCAACTTGTTATATTATATATTTATTTAATATTTAATATTTTAATTTTTCAATTTTCTCCCTTCAGCAATTTTTTATTAAAAACTATATAATTGTCCCACATAAAGAATCTAATTACCAATAGGTTGTATTCTGTCCAAGATAACTTTTAGATAAACAAATTGATAACACATAAATTATGGGATTAATTAATCTGCAAGTCTTTATAGTTTCAACCAATTTTGAATTAGGTCCCTATAATTTTTTTTTCTTTTTATCAAGTCCTTATACTTTTACATGTTTTTAATTAGGTCCTTGTATTTGTTTTTCTTTTTATCAAGTCCTTATAAGTTTACCTTATTTTTAATTAAATTCCTGAATTTTTTATTCTTTATTTTATAAATTATAATAGTAGTGTTCTTTAAACATAAAATAGTATATATTATTTAATATTAGTTTATAAACAATAATATTCTAAAAATAATGAATTATTATAATAATTTTATTTTTTAAACAAAAAAAATTAATTGTTCCAAAAATTTTCCTGAATTTTATTATATAATTATTGATTTAATTATTAATATTTTATATTTCAGTATTAATCTATTTAATTAAATTTATATTTAATTAATAAATAAAAATTAAAACTACATGGACCTTATTAAAAATTTAGTTAAATTATAAGTACTTAATAAAAAGAAAAATAAGTGTAAGGACCTAATTAAAAACAGGTGAGAGTACAAGGACCTGATAAAAAGAAGAAAAAAAACTATAAGGATTTGACTCAAAATTGATTGAAACTATAAAGACTTGTGGATTAATTAATCCTAAATTATGTTAAGAACAACTTTTTGGTTAAAAATCAACTTTTCGTATGACATAAAAATTGTCATGTCAAAAATCGAGTATTATTGTCTCTGATTAATTTATGGTGTTATTGCATATTTGAATGGAAAAATTTAAGGATATCTTAATATATTTTAGTTTTGTACTTCTCTCCCGTCCCAAATGAAGAATCTTACTCTTTTTTTATTTTATTTATTTTTCTTCATGTAGCCGAGCCGAATAAAATTGAAAAAATTATAATAAGGTTTCACAGGTCTCACATAAGATAATTAAATACAAAAAAGTCTTTTGAAATCATTAAATTATCATTGTAAGGAATTCTATTTGTTTGATTATTAAATTACCCTTATCTTTTTTTTTAAGTATCTATTAATAATTGAAATTACAGTCGTTAACAATTTAAAATGTAATGATTAACAACTATTATGATAGTTATTAACAATTCATGCATTATATTTTTGTGATACGCTAAGAAAGTGTGTTGTTAATACCTGTTGTGATATATGTTAATCGCTACATCTTAAGTTATTAACGACTGTTCCTTTAGTTTTCAATGTATACTTAAAAAAAAATATAAGAACAATTTGGTAATTAAACAAATAAAATCCTTTGCAATGAGGTCTCTTGAGATTTCAAAATAATTTGATGATTTTAAAGGACTTTTTTATATTTAATTCTCTCAGACGAGACCTTATTACAATTTTTGCAATAAAATTTTACAATTTTGACCATTTTCATTTGTGGGTCTGTCTATTTTTTTGTAACAAATCCGTCTAATAATTTAAATTCAATTATCTGTGATCATTTGGAGATTTTATGTTTGTATAATCATATAAGAAACTTAATTTGTTTAAAAAAAAAACGCGAGCTTTTCGGATTTGAGAAAATGACCAATTTTAGGACGTCCGGACTTATGAGCCTGAATTCATAATATGAGCTGAACCCATGAAAAAGTCGGTCTGTGCTTAAGATGTACCCAAGACAAAAGCAGGTGATAAAAACTGTGAGGATCACGATGACGGCAACAAGGCGGCGACTTCATCTATACGCGGTAACTTCCATTGCTTATACCCCTCACCACTACACACAAGGGCTTATTTGGATTTACAATTTATAAATACTTTTAAGTATATTTATACAAGTCAATATAAAATTTTTCTTATATATTTATCTTATATTTTGTAATTTATAATTTAAAAATTATTTATAAATTATTCCAAATAAACTCTAAAAGATCGCGTTGGAGGTATATCATGTTTCCACGAGATAACTATGAAGTGTGGTCGTTGTTTGTTGGGTTCGTTGGAGTAAAGGCCAACGCTCCACACCCGTGCATTTATTCTCCGCCTCTCAGGACCACTTCACTGTTGTTCGTAATAACTTGTGAATAATTTTTTTAGTCGGGACCCACAGAATATAAGATAAATATACGCGAGAAGTTTTAATTTGACTTATATAAATGTACTTATTGATCTAGGATCTAGACAAGTCTTTCATCTTTCCATCTCTACAAGTAATTGCCTCAAATCCGACCCTACTGTTTATAAGACCAACTCACGTTTCAAAATATCTTTTTTAAAATCTTTATCTTTCACTTCTACACCAGTAGTACCTCACAATCACCGCTTATTTACTCTCAAATCACTGTTTTTAAACTTGCACCGGATTCAATTAGTTGAGACAATGATTTAGTTTTACTTGTTTGCGTATGATTTCTTTCTTCTTCTTCTTCTTCTTCCTCCTTCTATTTTCATCCCTCCCTTTCTTCTTGTCCATCTCCTGTCTTCATTTCTTCATTCTCAGTATGCTTCTTTCCTGAATTGCCGGTGTTAAAAGTAATTAGTTATTTAAGGTGCTTTGCCTGCTCTTAAAGCTATTTGCTTCCCCTAATGCCATTGGATATATATAGCAAACATTCCACGCATGCTTTTAAAATCCTGTAATCTCACTACCATACTGTGTAGTCCTATTTTTCCAACACTTCGAGATACATGCGTACATATGTATATACACACATACATATATGTATATGCGAGTTCTGGCAAAAAAAAGTATTTCTCCGGTTCTAAATATAAGACCAATTTTGTAGTGTAATTTATATTATAAAATGAGTTTTATATTTAAGAGTGGAAGAATACTATATCTCCATATATTTTGTGTATGTAGACACCAATAAGTTTAACCTTTATGCTGAAGACATGAGTGAGAATAACTGTTAATTCCCCCGGGCGAGGATATTCATATTTCCGTGTAAAAATAATACTCCTTTAATCTCTAGCACAGGAACTGAATTTATCATAAATATAAAACATCAATATATTATGTTTCTCAAATCACTTAATCTAATGTTGTTTATAAGTGTTTTAGAAAAATGACAATGCATATATCAAGTTTTTTATGTCAACCATGTCTGGTTATTTAATCACGTATAATCATGTGTTCTGTTTTCTTAAATTATGCTATATTAGCTATAATTAACTACTTTATTTAATTTATTTACACTAGTTAATAATTTTTCTATTAAAGATAGAAGCAAGTAATATCAAAATATAGTTTACATTACGCGTGAGACATTGTAAGCAAATAATGCCTCACCTCCTGCAAGATATCTCCCTTCTTGATATTTCTATAATTTTTTGACGTGTATATCAGATATTCAGATTAAAAATAGAAACAAGATTGAAAAATATAAAAATATAATATCTCTATTTAATATAAATTACATAGAACGATAAATAAAATGTTTTTTCAAAAAATTATAGGAAGAATTATCAAAATATCAACGGAAAAATTTACTTACCAAAAAATCTTAAGTAAGTGACTAGTTTGAACTTATTTTCTATTCTAAAATTTATTATGGAAAAATCTCAAAAAAAGCTCTTGGAATATAAGAAATTCCTGATTGGATCCTGGAATTGTGCAAATGACAGAAAGGGTCAATGACCCAATCTGTCATTTGTAAAATTAAGAAGAATTGACAGCTTTGTCCTGACTAAGTAAAAGTAAATAGTTATTCTCTAAACAAATTTAGATAACGCTTATATTGTTTTAGTGATTACATGATTAGCTGTAGTTAATAACAAGACATCTGACTCTGAAAAAGTGAGTAGTTATTTTCTACACGAATCTAGGTAACGCTTACACTGTTCTAGTGATTACATGATTAGCTGTAGTTAATAACAAGACACCTGATTCCAAAAAAGTGAGTAGTTATTTTCTACACGAATCTAGGTAACGCTTACACTGTTCTAGTAATTACATGATTAGTTGTAGTTAATAATAAGGCACCTGACTATGAAAAAGTGAGTAGTTATTCTCTATACAAATCTAGGTAACACTTACACTCTTATAGTGATTCCTTAAATCATTGTAGTGAATAAATACAAATGAGGACACAGTTGTCAATTCTTCTTGATTTTATAAACGATAGATTGGGTCATTGATTCTTTCTGTCATTTACACAATTCCAGAACTCAATTTAAAATTTTCTATACTGAGGTTTTTTTTTTGAGATTTTTCCATTTATTATTGTCTACTTTTTACTTATTAATAAATTTTAAGACGATTAAATTCTTTTTTTTTTTAACTTGGAAGCTGATTTTGGGACGTGTTCGTTCCTTGTCTTTCTTCGTTCTCCGGTAGTTTCCCTGCTTCGCGTTCTCTTGCACAAAGCCCTAAGCACCAAACCTCCTTCGTCGTGAATCATATGCTGATTTGCATCTCGGATTGGAAACTTCACCGTTGATTTCATGATTCAAGGAAAATACGCATAATAGTTTTCTCCAAGTGTGTAGATTTCTTTTCAAATGACTACTTCGAAGAGAAATTACAAGGAGAAAGCTCTCCGTCGCAAGTAAGTTACATTCAATTTGCTTTGAACCTTTTTTTAACCATAATTTGCTTATGAATCACTTGGGTTCTGCTTGATTTCATGGGACACTTTCCAGTACAAGGATGTTTCCCGTTAGATGGTTAATGTCAGGGTATTAGACTGTAGCTACCATGAGGGACCTCTAGCTAGGTACTTTTTTCTTGTTTTTATTCGAAACAGAGTGATATTCCAGGCTCCTTCTTAATATGGTCATGATATTATTCCCATGTCAATTGAGCACCGCTGTAATAGGAGCTTCTTTCAACGCGGTTTGTTTTGACGGCAATTGGTTCCGGAAGTGACCATGACAAAATTGCAACGACAAATGAGCACATATTTATTCAATTGCATGTTTACTTTTTATTTATTAATTAAGGCGGTAAAACGAAGCGTAGATATATTTGTTTTGAACGGAAGGATACAGGGATATTTGAATGGTATATGATAATTGTATGGTTTTGATGTTGGAAATGTCACAGGGAAGAGAAACTCGAGGAGCCAGAACCGCCTAAATATAGAGACCGAGCCAAAGAGCGAAGAGAAGACCAAAATCCTGACTATGAAACAACTGAGTTGGGACTTCATGCAGTCGCTCCTCCTGGTACTGTAGATCTACGGTAAGGTCTCTACCATTATCTATAGTATATATGATAATTGATGTTACTGTCTTTCTAGTTTGGGTCCCCTCCCCTCTTCTCTGACAACCTTACCACTTTTTGTAGGTCAGCTGATGCACACAAGTTATCCATTGAGAAGAGCAAGTACCTTGGAGGTTTGTAGTTTACTACTGTCTTAGAGCTCCCCTCCCAACCAAAATAAAATCAGAATTGCTTAGATTCATCAGAAAAGAAGACAATCTAAAGTTCTTTTCCTCCCACTTCAGCTAATTAGTATTACTAAGCTTTTGACACCATGACAGGCGCATGAGATTTGTTAGTTGCTAAAATAGAGTTTTGAGTAGATCTCGGACTCATGGGAATCCTGCATGTTGGGTTTTTTGAATTATTATGATGATATCGCTAGCCTGGCTTTGGATGAGTCAAGAATAAAGTGAATGGTTCTTAATGTAGCCTGGCTATGGATAACCTTCATTATATATGCTATTATATTAACTGAGGAGGATTTGGATTTTGCTTTATTGATATTTGTCAGGTGATGTGGAGCACACTCATCTGGTTAAAGGTCTAGATTATGCTTTGCTGAATAAAGTTAGAAGTGAGATTGATAAGAAGCCAGAGACAGGGGACGATGTTGATGGAAAACCTAGGTAATTTGTGTGGCCAGAATTGTCAGTTATGGTTATTTTCTTTTTTTGCTAATAATTAATTGCATAGGTATGGTTGATTTTTCATCTCCATGTATTAAATTTTGATACATGACTTTGATTTGCTGACAGAGCATCAAAGGAAGATCAACAAGTGTCAATTCGCACATCAACTGCAAAGGTTTCCTCGCCTTCCTTTTCGTATGAAAAAGAATACTTTTATGTAGTAATATTTTATATTTGAGCTTAGCAAGCTCATGTTGATTACCTTCATCTTTTCAGTCTGTTTATCGGTGGATAGTCAAACCCCAGACTATCTTGAAAACAAATGAGATGTTTCTTCCTGGTCGGATGTCTTTTATTTTTAATATGGTGAGAATTTCCATTTCCCTGATATTTTTCTGGTTTTGTTGGAATTTCATGACTGTTACCCATCTTCAATTATTTTTCAACCCTCGCTTATACATGCCGTTATTTGCTTATACTTTAGTATAACTTGAGCCAAGCTGCATGTGTGCACTTCAGCATGCCTGCCTTGATAAACATGCACTTGGCAGTCCACTGATCTCCTTGCATGTGACTTAGGCTTGCTTTTTTCTTGCCTTGCACAGAATAGCTTCTGATCTGTGCATTAGAAGCCAGTATATCATACTTATCATGTAGCTGTCGTTTATTGTTTGAGTATGTTGATCATTGGTAATCTCTTTATACAAACATCTGCCTTCCTTGTGCTCGTGCACCTTGCTTTGCTAATACTGTAATTTGTCCAATGCGCATCATCATCTTGCACATTAGTTATTCAATGTGTCAGGACTGTAGCTAGTCCTGCATGTTGCATGCTGCAACATTTTGATTTTGGACCTCTATAAAGTATGTGAGGTTTGATAATGCTCAAAATAATTAAGCAACATTGTTATGTTCATAGAACTGGCATATTAAGAATAGGGTAGTAATTTTGGAAGTTCATGTGTAAAACTCATCTTCAGACAGGCTGAAATAGTTATGATCCTTCTATAACCTCATTTTCCATTTTCTAGGAGACACTTTCTTGACTTAATGTCCTTTTTGGTTTGTCAGGAGGGTGGATATTATCATGATATTCCAACTACCTTGCACCGGAGTAAAGCTGACTGTCCAGTGCCAGAGGTTTATGATCTTGCTGAGTTCTTGACGACATTTGTTCTTTCAGTTGGCTAACTTTTCTAACACATGTCGTTTTATGTACTTTGCTTTTATTTTGCACAGGAAATGGTTACAGTTAATGTTGACGGATCTGTCCTAGATAGGATTGCTAAAATTATGTCATATCTTCGTCTTGGCTCTTCTGGGAAGGTTCTAAAGAAGAAAAAGAAGGAAAAAGATGTGAAAGGTAACTAATGCGGTTAGCAGATCATCTGGGAGCTTTGGACATTATCTTCTAGATGCTTGATTATGTTGAATATTTATATTTTCAAGTGTTGTTGAATGAATCATAAAACAGATTATACCTTGCTGCTTTCGTAAAGAATGATGATCTTTGTTTATTTTTTGTATAACCTTGATGGAGTTTTTAAATTATGATTGGTTTTTGCCTCTATCTTTTTTTTTTTCCCCCCTGAACAGGAAAGAGTTTGGCTGCCGGTAATGGATATGATGAAGAGGATAAGCCATCAAAGGTTGAAGGTGGGGGAGGGAGGAATCAAACTGAAAGAGAATTTGTCCCGCCACCACCTCCTCCTTTCAAAAAGAGTTCTCTTAATTCAAGAGAGAAACAAGGCCCAGCTGTTGCAAGAGCAGAAGAGGATGACATTTTTGTCGGAGATGGTGTTGACTATGATGTTCCTGGTAAAGAGTTGAGCCAAAGCCCTCTTTCAGAGGACATGGAAGAATCTCCTAGGAACAAGGAAAAACCCTCATATTTCGCTGAACCTACTTATGGTCCCGTCCCGCCCTCTGTTGTGCCACAAGGATGGCAAGAAGCAGTAAGTTGGTCCTCCTGATGGTTTATTTTTAATTGTTACTTGAATTGCTATCTGATGCACCATTTATTTTTTTTCCCCATTTCCTCGTGCATCTCTTATTTTATTATTAATTACTACCTCTGGTCCTTAATATAAGACCCCGTTTGACTTTTTGTTTGGTCCTAATTATAAGACCCCAATCTATTTTGTCTTTTATATTTATACATTTTTTTTCAAGATAGTCCTTCTAATAATAATAGTTCTTGCTAATACACTTAATTAGTAAGGATATTTTAGGAATGACAACACTTATTTATTACAAATAACTAACATAACTTACTTCCTTAATCTCCTTAAATAAGTCAACCGGGTCTTATAATTAGGACCGGAGGTAGTAGTAATTAATATAACATAACATATTGTATCATTTCCCATTTTCTACATCTTATTATATCTTAAAAAAGAGATGTACAAAGAATGCAAAAAAAAAAAAGGTGTGCACCAAATCCATTCCTGTTGTACATTCATCCCCTTCCTGGATTTTCAAGGTGAACTCAGAACTTGTATAAAATTAGTACTCCATTTATATAATTTGCTTCTTTGTATTATATCTGTTGATCTATTGAGTTTCTCTATCCTCTTTGATTTGATTATGCAGTCTCAGAATGGGTATGATGTAATGCAAGCGCAAGCCTTGGCTAGTGGCTACCAAGGAGAGTGGCAGGATTACCAGTATGCAGAACAGCTGGCTTACCCGGACCAATATCTTCAGGCAAATATGCAGGTTTATGATTTGCAAACAGGTTTAAATATTCCCCAAGACCCACGCTTCATGACTCAAGAAGAGAAGGATCGAGGTTTAGGATCAGTTTTCAAGAGAGATGATCAGAGACTTCAACAGTTGAGGGAGAAAGATGCTCGTGAAAAAGATCCCAACTTCATCTCTGAGAGTTATTCTGAATGTTACCCAGGATATCAAGAGTACAACCGGGAGATAGTGGACAGTGATGATGAAGATGACCTGTCCAAAATGGACATGGGCGGAAGGGTAAGTATTATCTTACGGTATAATTTATTTTGTTTATGAGGACACAGTCTCATTTGCTTTTATGTGGTTTTTTAGTGGGGTATAAGTATGATGTCCTGATTTCAGATTCTCGGTGAAGTAGTGTATAAAAATAAGGCAAAGGTTCACCTCTAGTGTCTGAAATTTCATTGAGGTTGGTCTCAAATTTATTGTGGTCCAATATAGTCCTCGATTTTTTTCAAAGGTCTTAATACCATTCATTTCCTAATGTCATCGAGTGTCAAATAACATCAGAATCAAATTCAAATCAGGCCTGCGTTACATTGTTTTGCTTCTTCCAATCATTTTACTGTCCAAAAATCCACCCCATCATCAACCCAAGAGAAGCGAAATGATGTAGATCAGATATGGTTTACCACATCAGCGGTTTATTTAATTGGTGATGCTCCCTTGGATACTTTTCATCAGTAGAGTTAATGGTGTCTGAGAAAGTTAAAATTGAACTTTTCTGGAACTTCGAGGACTGTATTGGAACCAACAGAGAAAGAAGTTCTAGGACCAAAAGAAACGTGTATGATATTTCAGGACTAGAGGGGGGTTTTCGTCTGAAAACAAGTAGGCTTAATTGCAATTTGTTGTCTGTGGATTCCCTATAGGTGCAAATCCCCCATCTCCCCCCCCCCCCCAAAAAAAAGGAAAAAAAATCCCGAAACACATGCACACACAAAGACGATGTCCCTTTTAATGGTTATCTGATTACAAAGTAATATAAATATTTCTGTCACTTAACTTTTTTAAGCAGATTTTGACGAGTGGCATGAGTACTCTAACATGGAACTTATGTAGCCAACAGAAACTCAATCTTTAGTGACCTCATGCAATAAATGATGAGAAATGAAAATCGTGAGCTCATCAAAGGAGTGAAGGATTTCTGTTGGCCACATCAGCACCATCTCAGCATAGTCATGTGCCATATCATCAAAATGTGTCACAAAACCGAAGAACTTTTTGTCGTTTGGATTACTTTTGCATTTTGAAAATGAGGTTGAAATTGTTGGTTTGAAAAAAAAAAGTGATACAATGGCACCTGTGCTGGAACTACAAGCAGTAAGTGTATATAAGTAGGCCAAAGAAATAAAAATGTTTGTTGTGTACCGGATATTCTTTTATTCTCAATATATGCTTTGTAACTGAGCCGCATGGTGATAGTCACAAATCTGAAATTTCCACTTAATAGGCCAAGGGTCGTCTTCATAGATGGGACTTTGAAACAGAAGAGGAATGGGCTACTTACAATGAGCAGAAGGAAGCAATGCCAAAGGCTGCATTCCAGTTTGGTGTGAAGATGCAAGACGGTCGGAAGACACGAAAGCAAAACAAGGACCAAAAGCTTAATAACGAGCTGCATAAAATCAATAAGATACTTGCCAGGAAGAAGATGGAAAAGGAGGCAAATGGTGAGGCTGGCCACCATTTTGATGACGAGATTCAGCCTGGAAAGAAGCTCCGAATATGAGTCTTGTTTCATAAACGCATTGTAACATTCATAGAATGAGATGGCCATTTCTGCCTGAAGATGGTGAATTTGTGATGCCATTATCTGGAAGTCTTATTCATGTATTGTTTTTAATCTCTTGTTTCCTTCTTACTCTACCCTCTGAAGTTCCGATTTTGATGAACCTAGTTTTGCTGAATGACTTGATGCGCTTTAGGCTTTTCTCTGCAAGTGCCGACTGCTGACTGATGGACAAGGGAAGCAGGCGTGGCTAGTGTGTGTGTGTGTGTTTTTTTTTTTTTTGGGTGGGAAAACCAAGTCTCGGGAACAAAAGAAATCCCTGACGAAAGGATAATGATGACGTGGGTACAATGTTTGATTAGGTAATATATTCCGTTCTTGTCATTAAGTAAGAATTTTGTACAGTTTATCAATAACAATGTTAAATGGAAGCTGAGAAGTTATTAATATGTATGCACGGATATGTTAATTACTAGCTATAACAATAAAAAACTATTATTATGTCATTGTCATCATCGTAAAGACTTAAAATCAAGTCAAAATAAATAGCAAAGAAAAGTTCAAAATATATTTTATAATGTCAGTAACTTATTTATTCAATTTAATTTTATAATGTCAATCGCTTATTTATTCAATTTAATTTTGACACCAAAGTTACTGCGTACTAATGGTTAGCCTTTGGTGGGGTGGGTTTTCTCCCCGTGGGCAAGGGTTGTGTGCGAGTAATTTGTCCTTGCGAAAAAAACTGCACAAGAAGGGGTTTTTTTGTATTTTATTGATATTAATAATAATCGGGTAATCAACATATACAGGTTATACAAACTTGATATTATTAATTTAAAGGATTAAGGTGCGCCCAGCACCCCGAACTATTTTTCCAGGTGCACCCAGTGTTCTAAAATAATTTTTGGTGCATCCAGTGTCCCAAACTAATTAAAACGGTGCATCCATATCTCGGGCTAACAGAAAAGTTAAGTTTGACCGTTATTTGCTGACTCAGTCGAAGGTTGACGGACGTGGTGGACACGTAGGCGTCTGATGTGTATTATTTTGACGAGCCAAGGTGTGCCAAGCACCCCGAACTATTTTTCCAGGTGCTCCCAGTGTCCTAAAGTAATTTTTTATGTATCTAGTGTCCCAAACTAATTAAAACAGTATGTCCACATCCCAGGCTAACAGAAAAGTCTCGTTTGATCGTTACCTTACTGACTCAGCTGAAGATTGACAGAAAAATCCTACATGACGAACACACAGATGTCTGATGTGTATTATTTCTACTAAAGCTCCCAAGACGAGCCCGGTAGCAGCGGGTGTTTTTTCGGAAGGCGACAGCGATGTCAACGAAGTGACTAGGGGAAAGTTCACTGTGTTCTAAGAGGAGGAAAACAAACACGAGTCGGATGAGGAGTTGATAGAGACGGAGATGGAAGTGTGTGGTGGAAGAAATGAAATAAAATCTTAAAGACGAGGATGGGATTGAATGGGTGGTACATCTACTAAGATTTAAGAGGGTGGATCGGTGCTTTCTTTTTTTTAAGTTTTAAAATTGGCAGAAGATAAATGTTAGAAGAGGAGGAAATAAATTGAATTTTCAGTCAAAATAATACACATCAGATGTCTGTGTGTCAGCCATCTAGGATTTTTGGGTCAACCTTCAGCTGAGTTAGTAAGGTAACGGTCAAACGAGATTTTTCTGTTAGCTTGGGATGTGGACGTACCGTTTTAATTAGTTTGAGACACTATATACACAAAAAAATTACTTTAGGATACTGGGCGCACCTGAAAAAATAGTTCGGGGTACTGGGCGCACCTAAAAAAATAGTTCGAGGTGCTAAGCGCACCTTGGCTCGTCAAAATAATACACATTAGATGCCTACGTATCCGTCACGTCAGTCAACCTTCTGCTGAGTTAGCAAATAACGGTCAAACTTAACTTTTCTGTTAGTCCGGGATATAGATGCACTGTTTTAATTAGTTTGGGACACTGGATGCACCGAAAATTACTTTAGGACACTAGGTGCACCTGGGAAAATAGTTCGGGGTGTTGGGCGCACCTTAACCTTAATTTAAATACACATCATATTAAATGCTACCTTGGATCTTAATTATAAGATTTCGTTTGTGTCTGTAAATGAGCTCTTATAAATAAAAGCGGAAGTAGTATATAAAAATATCACTAATTATTGTCAATTATGAACAATATAATTTGTTTTAGACTTTGTGCAAGACGCATAATGTTTTTGAAAAAGCAAGATCTATGGAACCCAAAAAAAAAACAGCATGATCTACGGATCGTTTTATCATTGAATAGTAAAGGAAAAGAAAACTGCACTTTTTTTTTGTAAAAAAAAAACGATCTTGTCAGGGAACACGGAAGGTGCCAAGGGCCTACGGTGTCGTTTATGCTAAGGCGATTTCAGAAATCAGAACCATTCGGTTGGCTCCCTGGTCTCGGCGTTAACTTGTTCAATATTCCAAGATACTCCCCAGATTTCCAAGCAATCTCGGCTTGTAGGCTTCTTCATCCTTCATCTCCATTCTGCTTTTTGGCTTGGCGCAACCCGATTTAGAATTGCTTTGACTGAATAATTCTCCTGAAAATTTCGTCTACGAAGGTTATTTTCGTTCCTTGATTTCCTTGTTCATGCTTTAATTCTTCTCTGGGTTATTCATTAAAAACCCTAATTCCTTGACTTTGCGAACTTCTCTTTTTACGGTATATGCATGCTCTCTGTTATGTAATCCTAATGAATGCCTTTCTGTATGAAAATGAGGTCAAGTATTATTTTCTGTTTTGATTGTTATTGGAAATTGCTAGTGTCTATTTCTTTGGATGTTATATGTATTATACTGTTCAAAAGCTTTTATTTAAATTTAATTTATGTGGTAGTTGTTTTCTCTGGCTATGCTCTATGATTCTATCTCTTGTATTTTCGACGGAGATTGTAACTTGCTAATTCAAGTTGCAGTTCTGTATCTTCTTGTTGATTGGTATCTTATATATGCAGTCTAGTCGATGACAGCCTCCGAAGGTAAAGTTACGTACTCCTCACTATCGAATGTAGAAAAGGGGAGCTCTCAATTCTACTATGATGGCAATAATCACTATGTTGAGTCCACTTGGAATGCGCCAAAATCTGGTACGAGCAGCTCTAAGTCTTCCAGGCAAGAGTATCTTTACCAGTTCCCCTCTGAAAGCGAGGATTTATATGATGGAGGTTATGAATCAAGTGATGATCCTTGTAGTATTGAACGCCCTAACATGCCTCCAGAGGTGAACCTGAAGAATGTGCTTGGTGGGATCATTGCTATTTTGACTGGACGAAATAGAGGTCCAAGTATCACCTCAAATGAGCAATTCTCAATTTCAAATGTCTCGTTTCTTGGCTCTGGAAAGAATGGAGATACTGTGCTGCACTCTTCAGTCTACACGCCAAGTGCACCACCTCTTTTTGAGCCAAATGGGATTAATTATAGTGCCTACAAAGAGGTGTTGGAAGCTGAACCCCCTGAGTGGCTCCCAGATAGTTCTGCTACTGTTTGTATGCAATGTACTGCTCCATTTACTGCACTTACTCGCGGCAGACATCATTGCCGGTTTTGTGGGGGTATTTTCTGTCGAAATTGTTCAAAGGGGCGGTGTTTATTACCAGTTAAGTTTAGGGAAAGGAATCCACAGAGGGTGTGCGATGCCTGCTATGACAGGCTTGATCCTTTACAGGGTGTTCTTGTCAACAGCATTAGCAACGCTGTGCAGGTAGCAAAGCATGATGTGATGGACTGGACTTGTGCTAGAGGGTGGCTCAATCTCCCTATTGGTTTGTCTATGGAGCATGATATATATAAAGCATCAAATGCATTGAGAAGCTACTGTCAGGTTTGTTTTTTATGCGAATTTATTTTGCATTAAGCAAGTAATTATGAACAATTTTGTAGTTTTTTTTTGTGTGGTTATTTTACTGTTATTTTGGACTATTTTTCCGGATTGTTTTTATATACCTGACCTTTTTCAAGTTTTTTTTCCCCCCTTTAGTGTATTTCCTTGTTATGTAAATCATTTTGTTATCCTGAAATGGACAGGTAGCAAGATCTAATCCTGAGAGGTCTATTCCCTTGGCCATTCTTAGAGAAGCCAAGGGCTTAGCAATTTTAACTGTTGCCAAAGCTGGTGCATTGCTCTCTTACAAACTTGGCACTGGTCTTGTTGTTGCTCGGAGATCAGATGGATCCTGGTCTGCACCATCAGCCATATTCTCCTTGGGTTTAGGATGGGGTGCTCAGGTGATGAAATATTGCGTATTTAATGATTTGCTGGTTTACAGTTATGTCTTTACATATGTGTTCACCAATCTGACTTAACGGAAGATAGAGGATTCATATAGAAAGATGGAGGTGGAGCCATGAAATCTGCGTGTTTAAGAGTTGTGTTATGAAAAGTAAAGAAAGAGGAGAGAGAAAGAGGAGAGAGAAAGGAAAAGGAGTAATAGAAATAGAGAAGAGTAGAGGATCAAGAGAAATTGAATAATTTCTAACCACATTGCAAAAATCTGAGTTACAAAGAATGGCTAATACTTATTTATAAGCAAAAGCCCTAATAGATATAAATCTAAGTAAAAATCCTAATATCATCTAAATATTGTCTAGATATCCTAATCTATCCAAATCCTACTAATATAATTAAATATTATGTAAATCCTAATAATATTTATTTAAACCCTATTTATATCATATTTAAGTATTTTCTTATTTATAATTATAATCACATAACAAGTTGCTTGTTTCGCAGTATGCTTAGATGTTAATCTTTATTTTGGAATTCTTTTTGGCATTCCTCTCTTGCATTGGTAGTAAGAATTTATTCTCTCTTTGTAATTCTAGGGAAACATCACCCTTTCACTAGGAAATCAATAGATTAATGTGTAACTCTCTCAGGTACAAGTGGGTCTTGATGTGGTCTCGATTTTATTTCTCACTGATGAATCTATGCTTATCCTGTATATCCAGATTGGTGGTGAACTCATGGATTTTATAATTGTGCTTCATGATATGAAAGCCGTGAAGACATTCTGCAGTCGCATGCACTTTTCTTTTGGTGCTGGTTGCAGTGCTGCTGCAGGGCCTCTTGGAAGGGTGCTTGAAGCAGATATTCGTGCTGGCGACAGAGGTTCTGGAATGTGTTACACCTACAGTTGCAGTAAAGGTAGCTTCTTTTGAAATTTTGTTGCCCATGCATGGATCTCATATTGCATGGAAAACGCAGGGCATTTGTGGTTTGTGTTTCATTTGAATGCATGGCATATTTGGGCTGCTTTATGATGTCAATTTGTAAGTTGCTTTCCACTTGATTAAATGATTTCAAAATTAACATAATAGTCAGTCAAGCTTGTAATATAATAACTGGGCTGGTCTCTATGACTCTATGTTCCTATTCATATATGAAGTTCTTATGAAACTAGAATTGCAGAGTAATGTGGATGGTATGTTTTCTTAGAGGTTTATTAGAAACATTGTTCGGTCTTAATTTCAGTAGAAAGTGTTTGATTTTTCTAAACCTTCAAGTATTTCTTTGTTACAAATGGTCCAGTACTTTTACCTTGTTATTTCTAAATTTCAAAACACAACGTGGTCTCCTTGATCGTATGTGCTATATTCTTTATCTTATTTTTCCTTGGTAAGGGGGATTTGGAAAGGGCTGAGTCCTTCAGTTCAGTACAGGCTACTGTTTAATCTTCGAGATTACTTAACGAGGATGTGGGCAATTGTGGTTTCCTTGCACTTATTCCTTATTTACAAAAGGGGTTGTAGATTTGTTGTTAGACACCATTTATTACCTTAGACAAGTGAGAGCTGGCCCTGATTATATAGGTGATGCAATTGAATTTACTTTTTTGGTTTTGGTCTAGAAACTTGAGCTCTGTGATGTCCGGAAGGTGATATACTTTGTCCGATTAATTTGGAAATTGGAAGAATCCTCCTTCATTTCCACTCCTCCTTCTATTCCTAAATATAAGGTCTATTTGAAAGTTCCAGTTTGGTCCTAAATATTAGGTCTAATTCCCTTTTGCATCCTATATTAATTGTTTCTTTCCATGATATTCCTGTTGATTGTGGCATTCTTATCTCTGCACATTAAATGGGTTTTAAAAAATGTTGCAAAATTGCAAATAACCATCTTAACTATTTGCTTTGGATTTTATATGAATTAGTTAAAAGGATCTTATATTTAGGAATGGAAGAAGTGTATCATTATCTTCTTTTCTGTGCATCTTTTCTATTTTTTTCCTTTTAGGTAGAGTGAAGTTTGAAAGCATGACCAGTGTTTGCTGTAACTGTAGGTGCGTTCGTGGGAGTGTCCTTGGAAGGTAATATTGTGGCAACCAGAATGGAGGCCAACCTGCGCTTTTATGGCGATCCTTATCTCACTACGTCTGATATTCTACTTGGGTTGGTGGCCAGACCGAGGGCAGCTGAACCATTGTACGCCTCTCTTCAAGACTTATATTCCAGTTTGAGTTATTAGGTCTTCTTCCAGTTGCATGCGGCATCAGTCATGCTGTCAACATGTGAATAAGCATCCAAAATTTCTGGCTCCTCTGTATGACGATGTCACATTCATCGAGTCCTGAAGGGCAGTTTCGTTTACTAATTCATTGTTTTTCGTACTTTTATCTATTGCGTCCTTTAGTCATACCGTGAGGCAAGTAACCCTTCTCCCACAAAAGTCCTGGATACATGTATATGTCAGTTGCAAATAATGGTCCCTTTTTTCTCTTTAAAACCCTGTAAAAATGTTCTTGGATTTAGACTGTGCATAGTAAATGGATCTGATTTAAGTTATTTTTCCTGTTCCTTGGATTCCTCGTAAGTATGCAACGAGGCCCACATGGGCAATTGAACGGTGCATGGATCCAAAAAATCTCCTGGCATCTATCATCTTTTCCGTAGGCTTCCGCCACCGAGTACTCCCCATAAATCTCAGGTTCAGAAACAATTGGGAAAATCATTAAAAAAAAAAAAACGTCAAAATGGAAAAATTATAAATAGGGGTTATGTGCAATTTTTCAATTTTCAGGGTTTTTTTAATGATTTTTCTGAAACAATTTATAATTTAAATTTAATTTATATGCCGGTAAAAAAATTACAATACTTTAAAAATAGACTTGAATATTGAAAATCAAATTTAAAATTGGATTGCGTTGTTTTACGTAGCTGTTTTTTCGTTTGCTATCTGCACCCAACCACAAACAAATTTTTATGATTTGAGTCCGGTTAAATACTAGAAGTTTGCTACGCTAGACATGTTCCCATTTTTTTAAGACATTTTCCATTTACTACGCGTGAAAAGTACAATTTTAATCACATCCTATGTATTGTGTGGGACTGCTCGAGTTGAACTCGGTTTAAAAGTTGACATCTTGTAAACTAATGACATTAAACACCTTTGTTAATTCTTTTTTTAAAATGAGATTGTGAATTCAAATCCTCAATAATTAGTTATGCTCAGCGTTTTGTGTGTCAAGGCGCATTTACAAAATTTTAAAAAGGAAAGAGAATCTGGACACACAAGTTATATGAGACGAGAAAGGTTAGTGCACAGTTGGAGGAGGAAATGAACATTTTCGATACGGACAATCCTTTGGATACACTGTAATTGCAACCTACGATCATATGGAGAGATTAAACTCACCCACATCTTCATCAGACATCACATGCAAATGTTTGCGACGCAAACTCAGCCAAACTACTGGGAAGATTGCAACATGAAGATGATGCAAACGAGAACTTGACAACAACTTCACTAAGTAATTATATAAACACTCTTTACATCTAAATAAGTAACTATAAATCAATTTAGTTGAGGAAAAATAATCCTGCTAGAAACCTATTCAAGGATTTCCTTGTTCATGTATTAGTGATGCTGAAGAACTTCAGCTCCCTGTTTGACCATAACAAGGGCAAAATGCAAATGGGTTAACGAGAAGGGAAAAAAAAAAAAATTACATTCGTCAAAACCCACCTCATCAGTTGAGTGTGTGTGAGAGATAAGATTCTCACAGAAAGAGAAGCACTCTTGGCCAGTTAATATCCGTTTGAAGTTTTCTGAGATTTCTTTCTGAAATTTGAAATGCTGCAATGTGGGCAAACGTACTCTAGCCCATCCGTTTTAGCATAGTCCTGCGATTCAACACACATACGTTAAGAATAACTTGTACACAGTTTTTTACTACCTCGATCTCAGCTTGTCTCATCCAGCTATATTTTGCTAAAGGAAACAAGAATGCACAGTGACACTAAAGTTCATTCTGGGCATTGGAATTCACCTAGGTGGAGTTTGATGCGTGGACAACCTGTTTTTCCAAGTATTTGGGAACTTGAAAAGATTTAGATAACTAAAAAACCGGAATTCTTCAGGAGATACATTGATTACAAGTTTTTCATGCCCCTAGCGGTTCACATATCTGGTGAATATATTTCCAAGTACTTGGAAAATTAAAATTTTCATGCATCAAACTTCACCTTAGTTCTTTACTTTCTCCTACCTGAATTTCTCAAATTTGGTTAATCCTTCTCTATATTTGTTTCACTGTCATTCAAGAGGAACAAATACAGTTGCTGATATTCTTTAAAGAACCGAAAAATCAAAAGCCACCCAAACAATAGCATTTCCTAGAGTTTTAGGGAGAGGCTACAATTCTGCTCTTACTTAAGTGATCATGTCAAATTAATAGTGATATGGAAAATAGGACCATGAAAATCTTGCTCTCCAAAGGGACTTACACATGCAATTCATTTCTCAAATTTAGCATCCACTTAAAAGTCAAATTCTAGTGATACCTTAAATGCACCAAGTCCTTGACGCCTATCACAGCCAAAGTGAGCCCACTCACCGCATATCCCGCAATTCACCCAATCACCAGCTGCGCTACTGTTGCCCCAAACCAAACGTAATTGATAGTCAATCAGACCGAATTTAGTGAAAATAAATTTAAAGATTAATTTAATTTTTCAATATCTAATTATTAACAAGAGCAAGAAAGACCTGCGGCACAACAAGCAGCACTCTCCATCCACGTCATCATGAGCTAGTTCATACTCCAGAAGATAAGTTTCATAATGTCTTTTAAGTGTATTGCCAACACCCTGAAAGCAAAAGGAAAATAGTTAATTTCTCCAAGATTTCACTGTATGTGGGATCCAAGAAATACCAAGCAATAGTAAGCAAAGAAGATGCCATACAAAATACAACCAATACCAGAATGTTGCCTTCCTCAATTTGTGCATAAAGCTCGGATAAACAACAAGGAAGGATTTTCTTGCAAGTAGTTGTCTTATTTTTCATTTTATGAAGATATATGCAATAAACATAGCTATTCTCATACTAAATGTTGGGCTCAGAAGGCACTGAAGCAAACATAAATTCCTCATGATGGATGGATCAACGGATCATGCAATATAGCTTCCCCTCTAGGAGATAGTTCAAGGAGCATATGATTGTCTGATATACTATATCAGCATTCACTGATATACAGGGGCGTGTCTAATATAAATAATGGCATTTAATGGAACTCCACTAATAGTTGCACCTGAGGAGTTATTAATCACCAAATAATTTACTTCCCAGAAGTCAGCTTTTCTTTCTCCCAGTGGAAATTAATAAATTAGAACTAAAGAAGAAGAAAGCAGCTTCCAGCAACTGTTCCACATACTGCATTGCAGTTGCCAAGTAAGATAAATATCTGAATGCTTCATATGAAGAAAGAGATAACAGATACTACGTTTGAGACTGCATTATTCGCAAGCAAAAGTGTAAAGACTGAACAATAAAGCAGTGTGGCGTTCCCCCAAGAGAATTGCACATGTGAGGAGGGAAGTTTCAACAAAATTCTAGGACAATTTCTAGAAAATGATCTATGCAAGAATCTGAGGACAATTTCTCACAAAGAACCAGAGATTTGGGGGGGGGGGGGAACAGAGATATATGGTTGCATACTGTCATTCTATTTGTTAAAGTGTGATTCCGCATCTTTGAGAAAACTTGTCCTTTCCAATTGATGCCATTCCCAACATGAAACCCTCCTCTCGATACCACCTGAAATATATAGGTTCGTTAAAATAACTTCCTTCGGTTTCCATGCAGTTAGCTTAACCAAATCAAATGGTTTACCTCTCTGTACAAGTTAAAAAGATCGAGGCGTTTAGCATTCAGAATGGCTTCAGGGAATTCAGAAAGACCACCTGGCGGAATTAGCCGAGAATGCCCACGAAGGATAAGAAACTGCATGACATCTCTCAAGAATTCCTCCTGCCAGAAAGTGCATCACAGTAAGAAGAAAATAGCTAATATATAGAATTCTTGACTGGGAAATAAATTGCATCAAGCACATGATAATATCTCACATTGGGTGTTGGGATAAGGATAGCAAAACAAATGAAGCAAAGGTTAAAAAAGATGAAGCGGAAACTGAACAACTTACCTCTGAACAGGTCCGTATTGGAGCTCTGTCACAACCATGCTTCTTCATGGGTAGTGGATTTAATGTAACGATCTGCTGAGCCTGAAAGGAAGTTGAAGATTTCCTATTTGTGACTGGATTAGAGCCTGCACCATGGTGCTTCGTTAGAGCCATCGGCAGATTTGATTTTGCACGTTCTCCATCAAGCCTTTCCCGCTCAGATAATCCAGAAAAAGGTTGAATCTTCTGACAATTTGAGTGAGGGATTGGCCTCATTGCAGCAATGTTCAATTTCTTTCTATTGTTACCACTATCACTGACTTGAAGGCTACAAGAATTGACGGACTTTATTCCAGAGAAAGGCCCTGATCTTTTTTGAGTAGGCGGCGGAGGAATCAGCCAACTAGGATGCTCATAAGAAATGGAGTCATTAAGGCAATTTTTTTCCGACTGCCTTGAACAAAAGTAAAGGAGACGTTCAGCATCAAGTTTCCTAAATGATGCAACAGGCAATCCTTGAATACTGGCTACTCCCAGCATAACTAGGCTGCGGTATGACACTTCTGGTGCAACCTGTCTCAGAACCTGAGAAAAAATTTCAAGAAGCTCTAGGTCAAAAGATAATATCCCGTATCAAAGAAACTCCATCCAAGATCATGTTAACATAATTAAGCTAGCTGAGAGGGTCAAACCAATTTAACGTACAGGTTGTTTTTCACCATGCTATGGTAATACAATGTTATAACAAGGCAACATATATATAAAAGAAAATCGTATCAAGAGAAATGAAAGTAATAAAAGAGGAGGAAAAGGGATCAAAGCACCAGCATGCTTAAATGAAATAAAATAGAGAAATCTTATCATACAATAATTCCTTTTGGCTATAACTTTGTTTTAGCTGATCTCAATATCAGTGTTTTTTTTATGGATTGCTATTTCAAGTATTGCTCCCATTGGACTTTTTATGTCAGGATATGAGTCAAATAATAAATATTCATTTTGGGTAGTCTACGGGCTGCTATTAGTTAGATTGAATAGCTAATTGGCTTTCTTTTTTATTATTTATTTTTCTATTTATAAATTCTAAATAGAAAATCCATTTAGAATAAAAATAAATATTAAATTAAATCTAAAAATATTATCTATTAAAATTAAATTCAAAATTCTAATACGTAAATATAAAATTAATAATATAAATTAAATAAATAATATTCTATTCATTATATTCATATTCCATTTTATTCAAAAAGAATATTATAATTAAATATTCTAATAAAATGAAATAGAAATATTAATATTTAGAAAATTTTAAATATTTATAATTAGCAGGATTCTCTTATGTCATTACTTATGCACCAGTTATCGAAATGGATTTACTTTTGCATTGAACAACACAAACCATTAACTAAATTCCTGCTGAACACAGTGTAAGACTAGACATTAATTTTCTGGTAAGTACACCGCACGTGTTCTAGAAAATAATTCCCTAAGTTGAACAAAATAATGCATAAATATCCATTATGAGTGCGGGTGCAAAACTATAAGCAAACAGAAGAAGCCTTGAGAGACTAACCAGTGAAGCCCACGTAGGAACCTGCATGCAAACTTCAAATACACTAGCCCCACAAGCTATTGAGACTGACCGTCGAGGCTCAGAGGAAGGTAAGTCGCTTTCTTCACAATTAGTTGATGCTTGAACAAGTTGACTCTTCTCAATCAGCTCCTTTTTTATGTAATTCTCCAAAAGCTGAGTAGAAAGGAGGAAAAAAATGTCGGCCGGTAAGTAAAAATACAAAGAACCCATATACGGAAGATCAAATCCTGACAAAATTGTTCACCCTTGCCTGATCATTAAAGCATGTATCTGCACTACCAGACACCAAGAGTGATATATGAGCCGAACTACATGTGGATATATCGCAACGCATGGTTACCACACCACGTGAGAATGTCCCTGCCTGAAGAGGAGGTGGTGGGGCACTATAAAATATACAATAAAAAGAGAAATCAACAAATAGAATAAACTACAAAGTAAAACATAAATAAATAACTCATGAAACATCCAAACAAAATATTATAAAACTTCAATAATTAAGTGTACATGTGGATCACCAAACATATACCAGTCACCCAAGGATCATCCACTCAATATTATAAGAAGCATGTGCTTGTTATATATCAACTACAAAAACCATGAAGTTACCTTGTCCGGTTGTGAAGTTTACATCCCCGTATCTGCAGAAAAGCCATAAAGGGAAAACATAAAAATCAACTAATCCAATTAGAAGAAAATCCCCAATTCCAATACACTAAAATACGCAGACACTGACTTGATGCCAAAAATAGCATATCGTAAATTAAACAGTTGAATTGCTGAAGCTATTTACTTTTAAGCAGGAGATCCATTATGTAATATGCTAATTATGTTGCAACATGTCTCAGCACTTCCACTTGATAATTACGTTGAATTCAATCATAAGAGAAATTTGGTCTCATTGAAGATCAAGAATGGAGGTAAATCAGTTCTAAAATGGTGCATGCATATCTAGAGTAATAAATAAAAAACTAGATTTATGTTGATTGCAGAGTCAAAATGGTGGAATGGATGATGCAACATGGACTTTACTATGTTCTTCAAAAATGACAACATCACTCCACATTTTAGCTTATATTATCGTCAAAGTGGAATTTGATTTGACACTTCTGATTAAGGGAAAGCCTGTACAAATTAGACCCTATCTCTTTCATACATCAAACTATATGAGAAGTTACATTGCCAACGGAAAAACAATGTGATCTAGAATCCACAGAGGAAGAAAATGCTAACCAACCTATGCAAAAGAACTTACTTCTGTACGTAGGAGAGCATTGAGACCGTCCTCCAATGATTCCAGTAAGCAAGCATCCTTTTTTGCAGAGGGTAGAAGAGAAGAAAGGGAAAACAGTTAGTGATACGTAAACAAATGTGAAGTATTACTGCAAGCAAATTCATCAAAAGGAGAAAATTAATTGACCTACCAGCATGCAGGGAACTCCGCACACAAGAAATCTCATGTTCACATCATCATCATAAATCCTCAGAGCAGAAATAGTCTCAGGTGAGTTTTCTTCCCCATTCGTGTCTGCTTCAAATGGAGCAATATCAATGTTAGGAGGGTCACCAAACATTCGTGGCCCAAGCTTGCTTCTGCTCTTCATGCCGTTTGAAGGTGAGACATTGTTTTGTAAACAGTATAATTTGAAAGAAGCAAGAGCAAGCTGGAAAGCATCCCATGTGTGGCTGGAGGTACTGCAAAGCATAATATCAACTGTCAGGGAAAAAAACATAAAGTCATATTATACAGTTTAATCAAGTGCTCTTCATCAAGCTTCAAGTAATATGAGAGATAAGAGAAAATGATTTGCACTCAATGGATGAAAGCTCCCACTTGCAGCAAATGGACGCAAATATAGAAAATTTTGTACCATTACATTCCTTATGACATTGTTTCACGGTTTGAGACCAAAATCCATCAGTTAAAGAAAAAAGAAAAAAATCTGTGGGCCCAATCATTCATCCACCACCAAGCAGGAATAAACACAGGCACCAGCAAGAAAGAAAATATGACAGCATCCTGGTAGATGACTACCTTTGTGCCACTGAGAAAAAAGCTTGACGAAAATGTGATGCAGCATACTTTGAAAATTCGCTTTTCCAATATATTGTGTAAGGAATTCCCTGCCAAAAAAGATATTATGAATTTAATAACTTTCCATTAGAAGGATGCACGATAATCACACAGCATCTCATCTTTTTAGTCTTCATTAAGCGTCCAAGCATAATGACTATCGCATTAGTTTTTTAAACCTGCATCTTTTATTTTTGTCAAATTCGATTAAAAAATCAGAGAAAATGCTAATTCTTTTTTTCCCATGTCATTGTGACCTTCGAATGGAGAGCCTCTGCCAAATTTTCTCCTTTAGGAGTTTCCAAATAAACCTGCAAAAGCATCATGCAGTAGGGTTATAAAAAATATTGTTAAAGAGAAACTACTAAGGCTGCCATAGGCTCTTTTGACTGTATGATTTGAACCACGGAACTACTAGCTGATATAATCCAGTCTGTTCCAAATAAAGAAGGGGACATGGGTCCATAAGAAAAGGCAAGCCCAAAATTTTAAAGGTAATGCCAGAATTTTTAATTTACTGAAAGGACATTTCATCCGTTAAGCTTGCCCAAATATTATTACAGTCTCTACAACTAAATAATATATCACTAGATTGTGGGTCAGCCCTTTACACAGAGTAAGTGAGCTGCACTATTCATAACTTATGTATGAATAATATGACTTCTTATAAACTTTATATTACATATAGAATAAATATTTATGGCATGTATATTTGTGTATTGTTCATATCAACACGTATATATCATGTCCCCCAATTACTTTTCCGTCGTATTTGCCAATTCTGGAAGTCAAAAGTCAACTTTCGAAGTGGAAGTGAATAATTCATCAAAGAATATGATCTCTCTGAAAATCTTACTCACCCTCTATTACTAACAACGTGCTTACGCTTTTACCAGATGAAACCATAAATTCATGACATAGCTGAAAATGTCTCAGATATAAGTTTAATATGTTCTGTCTAAACATAGTAATACACATATAACCATGTATTCAACGGTAAAATTCAGAAGACGTAGAAATAACAGAAACTGATCTCACAAAAATCTACTTTAAGGTTTTTTTCCTCCACTGCAAGGTGAGCATAGCTGAAAGCAGAACAAAACACTCACTGTATTAGGTAACTTGGAAGAAAATAATCCACATAAGGCTTCTGGGCTAGACAGATCAACATCTTCCCATACTAGGGACCCAATCTGCTCGTTATCTTCTAGCTGTTCGCCTTGCAGGTAAACAAAATTTGGCTCTAATGTTTCAAAAACTCGATGAAGTTCATCAGCAGTTGGTTTGATCAAAACATTAACCTGCATTGACATAAATTGAAAGTATTTGATTAGCTGCAATTTTTATTCAAGCAACAAAAACTGCAAAAGCAGAGCAACTCAATAATCACCTCCAGACGCCCGGATGAAGTAAGTTCCGGAATGGGGTACGGAGATTGATCCTGAAAATCATCCTGTTTCCGCTTTTGTTTATTGTCACAAGAATTTCCACTGAGGATGGCAAGGAGACTAGATTTTTTCACAGGACCCTGAGCATTGAACATCATGTACTCATAGCAGACTTCTCCAAATATTATGAATTAGAAAGTAAAACCAACTCTCACACAAAAGGGGGGGAAAAAATGCTAGAATTAGTGCTGCTCCACCAACTAGCTTATCTCAACCAAAGCCTTGAAAGCACCACCGTATTAATAATTAAATCAAAATTCAAAAGAACCCCCTCCCAACTCCTCGTCAGGATCCCGACTAAACCAAAAGAAACAAACTTGAGAATGAAAAACTCCACCTTTGTTCCATGAAACCTGGAATTGGTGTTAATAAATGTAACGCACACATTGAAATAGAAGAAAATCCGGCGACCAAGATACTAGTGCGGCAAAAAAAGCGACCTAAATAGTCAAAACGAGGTAAAACCCGCCATTACTAGGCGAAAAAGCCAAAAGAAACAGTCCAACCCTAATCGAAACGATGCACAAAGTTGAAAGAGTGAAGAGTCCTATGGGATGGTTATGAGGACAATGAAATCTATATGAAATCGAAACATCAAAAGATCTCGTCGTTCGCTTTCATACACAAATAATGAATCATGGTCAAGCCCTATTTTAATTTTAAAGAAAATCATCCGCAGAAACGAAAATCAATTTATAAGATCTTAAAAAAAAAAGTAATGCTTTGATTAAAAATCATCCGCCTTGTTTGGTTTCGAGAAGACAGAAAAAAAACCGACAGTTTTTACCACAGTCCCGAATGCATTTGAATTCTCTACAACACAACTGATTCGGTCAAAACAATAAATCAACGAATACATTAAAACCATAAACCGTATGTACGACAGTACGAGATTGATTAGCTTTTCGATAAACATTAAACTCCAAACAAATCAGGAAACTCAAAAAAGAACCCAAAAAAATATAGAATTGAGATATTGATGATAACAGAATAAAAGAAATAAATCTCTTTCACACTTGATTCGACTTCTCTTGAAAACATATGATGCCCACGATATTCGGATATTATAATTATTTGTACTCAACAACATCAACATATTACCCTATTACAAAGCAATGGCAACCTTAAACAAGATGGCTTTTCGCTAATTCTAATTCTTTATCCTCTCACTCCCTCTGTTCGTGTCTTTTAGCTCACAGATTATGACTGGGTATTTGTTGGTTTAATCTTGCTTTTTCTATTGCTCCCTTTAAGCACCTAGATTCCGACGCTATAAACCAAAAACAGTATTATCAGAAACAAAATTGAAAAAGGTGATGAACAACGTTTATCCTATCTACGTTAGTAAGCAACGGTAAAGGATCTTCATTGGGTAATGGCGTCGATGAATCAGACTATTAACTAACTTTACACTTGAATTTGCGGGACCCGGTAGCGTCGTTGCCTATGATCTGTCACCTCGAAGAAATGAAGTTTTAATTGATTAATAACATTGGATTAAGAGAGAAAAGCTAAGGAAGCAAAAAGAGGTAACCGGGGTCGGTTCATAGTAGCGCTTCTTGGACCCGACCAGATAGCAGAACGCCAGAATCTGTGAATCAGCTAAGCCTCAAGCATTGGAGGGAACGTGGGCCTTTTCGCGCGTGAAGGTGTAACTGTAAATAACGGATACGATTTTTTTTTTTTGCCCAACATAATAAGTTAATAACTGAAACTTTTTTTTTCGAAATTTTACTTTTACATACATTGGTGTCTTATTTAATTTCAAAATATTAAAAAATTAATTTTTTTAATGTTCTATCAAATACTACAAGAGATAATCAAACTATGTGGCTTATGAATATTCTGGTTATTTAGATTTTATAGTAAAAATTGGTTGTTCGCAAGAAAAAAGTTATTTTCCGTAATTTTACTCTTATATACATATTGATATTTTATTAATTTGGAAAATTAAAAAAAGTGAAGAAAATATGACATTTTTTAATCTTATGTCATAAAAACACGAAAATACATTAAATTATGAACCCATTTTTTAGACCGGATGAGGTGAGAATGTGAGATGCACCAATCTCTGCTTGTAAAAGTGCAGTTTCTATGAATTTTTATGTGAGATATGGATATAAATAACATATATATAAAATGTATGATCATATGATCTCAACATATCAATTAGTGCTGAGAAAATATAAAGGCAAATTATTACTACCTCCTATCCTAATTATAAGACCTCGTTTTCAACAAGATCTTATAATTAGAATCAGAAGCAGTATTTATTTGTAATAGGTCAAAATAAATATAAATAAAATAATTGATAGTTAAATAAATGGTTAGATTTCTACTCAACCATCAATAATTATTGAGTAGGGCTAGAGGGTTAAACTCAGCAAATATAAGGACGACATTTTAAGAAAAGGCAGGGGGAAAAACTCACTTGGGATTGGGAAAAAAGAACGGTCGAGCAGTGTTTTCATTTGCTATCACTATCATTTTTATAATTAGGTCATATAATATTGTGCGGGTTTCCAGCATTCCAAACACACAAATCAATGAACATAGGAAATATTATTTTCGGTCTTAATTATAAGATCTCATTTGTATACTACAAATAAGATCTTATAATTAGAGCAGAAGTAGTACATGAAATCTTTTTTTTTTTTTTTAGAAATCTTATTTTAATATTCCCTCCACAATTTGTTTTTTTTTTGGGGGGGGGGGTAAAGGGCAATCACACGCGTGCGCACCTATATCCACAATCTTCTCTTGTAAGGAAGGAAATTCACACACGACACGCCTACAAAGAGGTATAAGTTATAACTCATCCAAAGATAAAACTCAACCTTCCCTTTTCAAAGAAAATGCTTAGTGCCATTGTGGCACCAGGCCACTGGCTCCTGAATTGAAATTGAAAGTTGCGATCACTTCTTTGTACGGCATACTAGTCCCAAGTGTTGTTTATCATTGGACTAGATTTGCTATTGTGAAAAATGTCTTATTGCTCACCAGTGTGATTTTTCCACAGGATTAAGCAAACATTCAAACCAAATGGCTTTTCCCTAATTCTATTTCTTATCCTAACCTCGCGTCTGTTAACTGCCAGAAAAGCAAAGGAAGCAAAATTGTATAGCCAGGGTAGCCTTATACCTCAAGAACAAGAATGGGGGAGTTAATATAATTATAAAAAAATGATAAACAATACAAAATTGTTTACTAATAGTAATAGACCAGACGCATCCTTAAAATTTTATAAGTATTCGGTCAGATTAAGCATTAACCCTTTATAATTTTCAACAAAAATTTATATCGAACTTTGAATTTAAAATCAAGCCCAAGTCAAGCTGATTCGAGATGGTCAGATCAAGTTGCTTATTTATTTATTTTAATAAAAATTATAAAAACAATCAGTCTTAAAAAATGAATCAATTCAAATCAGCGTGCACTAAAATTTTTTTTTTTCCCAAACCAACAAGGGCTTTCAAAAATACTTGTCCCACACTAACAGTGGGCAATTCCATGTATAGATCTCGAAAGACCACCTCAACACCTTGAGAAAATTTGAACTGAAAAATTCTAATCAACTGCGACTTTTAACCGCTAATCAGATTGGCAGTTCCGACCGCGACGGTAACAAAAAGCCAGTAAAACCCCTTTTAAGGCAAGTATAATGTTGGTTGCTTCATTCCAATATTATCTTAAGGTCCAGAAGATGACGAGAGGAATAAAATGTAAAATGTACAACATAAAACTCACCAATGTAAAAAATGGCACAGATGCTCCGCAGCAAAACCAAAACCCTACTATAACTCGCAAAAAATTCTACAATTTTAACTGGAGATGAATATAGAGACAATACAAAACATAAGTCTTAATGTTCAAGATCATCCAACCCATGCATTAAGTTATTCACCGGCCTCTACAAATAGATCATAGGAGATTGTCAAGCTGAGTTTGCAAATCATGTATGGATATAATATTGATGTCCTGGATCTCTTCATTGGTGTATTCTGACTGCAGCAAGGATCGTATTTGGGCATGGGCTTCTACAATGTTTGTCCTGCAGAGGGGAAATTCTTTTCAGATGGGTAATGTTCTAAATTTGCATAACTAGAAAGCTAGTGACATATTCTGAATCATTTAGATAGCTATCCTACATTTACTTATCCCTCTGGTGCTTAATATAAAACCCATTTAACTAATTTGATTAGATTAAGAAAGTTAAGTAAGTTAGTTAATTATAAGAAAAGTGACACATTTTTACTAAAACACCATAATCATTTTTCTTAATACCTCTTCTCCCTCTTCTACTTGATTATGGTTAAGAGAGTATTCACAAGGGTAATTTAAAGAAAATTGATAAATATAAAAAATAGGTCTTATATTTAGAACCAAAACCAACTCAAGAATTGGGTCCTATATTAAGGACCAGAGGAGTATTATCTTACTTTATTGGTTTGAAAAGAATTGTTCTTGTTGAGGGATTCTGCAGATAAAGCTTCATCTTTGCTATAACCCCTGGCAACTGCTCCTCAATTGCAGTCCTTACCTATTGAGAACAAAAAGCATCTGTTAGAAGACTGGTCGAACCTAGATAACATATATGTTAAACTTGAATCACCAAAAGCAAGTCTCTCTGTATGCACACTGCATAAAAGGAAAGGATTTAAAGCAAAAAAAAAAAAAAAAACAAAGTAACCAAAGTGGTCATAGTAATCAAACGAGTAATAGCAAATGAAAATACAGGCGGAGGTGCCATTAACAAGCACAAAATTAATATAGACCATACAGGGGGTAACGAGCAATATAAATATATAATATAAAGGGGCTAACAAGCAGTATGAATTCTCCATGAGGAATCTTTCAGAATAATATTTTCCTCAGTCAAATAAATAATCGAACTCAGATGAAGTACCTTCTGAATAAGTTCAGCCACCTTATCTGGAGTAGCAAAAGCCTGCTCCTTCAGGGGTTTGGACATAACCGACTCTAGCTTTTGATTCTGACCGCCTGAGGATAATGCAACTTTAACTGCTGTCACCTACACAAACAAAATCGAAAATCTGCTAAGCATATTTTTAAATATAACAAATAAAGACATCACAGAGATTGTAGTAAAACAGTGTTCATAACAAAGAAGACTGAAAAATAGTGAAAGGAGGATATTAGAATACTACATGAATAAAATTGATAAGAGATAACATGCGTAATCAAGACACGAGATGTGCCTCCTGAGAATCGTGAGAATCAAGGCCCAAGAATCAGTTAATTCAAAGTTTTACAAGGGCATTTGCCTGAAAGCCATTGTTCTGATTTCACTTCACTGATTCATAAAGCAACAAATAATTTGTTGACTGAAATACAAACCTTTGTAACAAATGAGAGCAAAGGATCCACGACTTGCTTAGTAATTGACATAATGAACTCCTCACAAGTTGCTTTAAGGGTTTTTTCCAGCTCCTGTAACAAAATGGATGTCAAACGAAACGTGAAATACCACATATTCTATTATTACAGAAGTTGGCCATCGCTGTAAGCAGCAAGTATCCAATTCTTATAATATTATACCACCTATCACTGTATGCAGCGTATCTACATAAGAAATAAACCAATTAATGCTAGTGCCTGAGCAATCCAAGAGACTCCAGTCATGATTATATATGACTCAATCTAAGATCAGTAAAAAAAGCTCAGTGATGAATTTGATTGGCTCTTAAAAAATGGAGAAACTAATTCAAAAGAAGAAGAAAGTGGTTGCTCGTGGCTGCAGTGACATTCAAGCTGAAAAATCTGATGCCAGATCAGCGTGTAGTGAATTAAAAATTAAAACTAAAATCACATATAACTGTTTATGTTTGTTTCTAAATCTTATTCTTAAGGATGCATGCATATGCAGAAAGACAACATAGTTTTTGTGGGGGAATATTAGGTCTATATAATGTGTTTTCTAATCAACAAGTCCCTCATACTAATACAACACTGGCAGTAGCAGAGTGTGACCAGAAGGGTAGTAAGGGGTTTGCTTTACAAGTCATCTGAAGAAATCACATCAACAAGGCCGTGTAACAAACCTTTTTGGTGTCAATTTGACTTTCCAAAACTCTTGGAGACAGAGTCCTAGCCAATGAAGTTGATCTTGACCAGTCGAACAGTGAGGCTTGACCTCTGAGGATCCGTCTTAGATGCTCCTGAGAGATTATTTCATATGCAGTTGTCATAATCAAACTTTCTAACAAATACTAACCCTAACAATTAATGAAGGAATTGCCTATGGATTCCCAGTGAACATTTTGTTTTCCGGGAAAATTATAGTAGCTTACTAAACGACCATTTCCAACTACCTTTCAGTTACTTGACACAGTGCCTAAAAGCCCAATCCTGATTATGAGCATACAAAAATCATGTACTTGATATGCTATTGTTGAAAAACAATAAGCTTGTCATGTTTTAATCGGAGAACCTATTGTATCCCAAAAACCATAAACTTCTCATGTTATTATTTTTTAAAACAAAAAAAAGGCACACTTATCATGATTTAATTGGAGAACATCATGGCAAAGACACAAGTAACTGCACTCAAGTTGTTTCCTTTTTTTCCAAATTATAAATCCCCAAAAAATGTGAACACTTCAAGTATAATTTCTTGATCCAACCATAGTTTGCTTTTTAAACATCAATCATTACGTCTAGTCCAACATCAACTAGCAATACATTACCCCTTAACTATATGTTACCTACATTACATCTTTTTCTGGTTTTAAGAAAAAGGAAATCTAAACAACTTCAAATGCCACAGTAGGATATCAGACTAAGAAAGCAGACATATTGCTCTCAGATTAAGAAGTGCATCATAAAGCTCAGAGACACTAACCAGCAAATGAGAGAAATCAAGTTCCTTGTGTGTGACAGAAAATTCGATATCAAAAGGTGCTATCTGAAAGGCCAGAAGATGATTATTTACAATACAATATGAATGAAAAAATTCATAAGAGAAGAGCATATAACAGGATTACCTGCTCCCTTAAAATTAAAAGATGCTTTATAAGAAAAAGTTGTCCATCCATTGGTGACGATCTCTTTGCAACTAATTTGCTTGCTTTCTATAGGAGACAAAAGGAATGGCCGATTATAAAACAAAGTACAATTGGAACCATCGAGCATGCCAACATATCTTAATCACATCCAAAGTTTCCATGACTAAGAGAAGTTGTGCACTTCTAAAAATATACGATATTGTCCCCTTTACATGGATATCTTAATCACATTATTTAAATATGATCACAATATTCGATCATCTTGATGACATATAACTTACCTGAATAGATGTTGAGCAAACTTCTAATGCTTCCTGATTAGAAAAAATTTAAAGCAAATTGTTAAGAATTTACAAAGGACGTAAACAGAAGACAAGAAGCAATTAAGAGGTAATAAAGCCTCTAGTACCTGTGCCAGACCCGTGAAAACTGCAGACTCCAAACAACGGTACAACTTAGAAAGACATGATATAGTTTTCTCTAGGGGCGGATACCAAGTCTTAAATACATCAGGGTTGTCATCGGCCTACAAGTTCAAACCATATGACAGAAGATCAACAGATGAAGTGATAGACAGATAGAATGTCATGTTTCTACATGCTTGTCAGATTGCTGATTTTTATTGTGTGGGCCTTGTATTCAGCCAAATAAAATTAAATTTGTTTCAAAATTTGTTAGTCGCTACTAAGGGTAAAGAACACTGCAACAAAGCTTATTCCCCTTCCTACATGTGTTGCATGCAGCTTCACATGAACAAATTATCAGAGCGCTATACCAGTCTGAATTCTTAAATAACCTATAGGGAATATGATCAAGTTAGTTATTCTTAGCAAACTAAGTACCTCTGTAACAGCTGCTTTCTAACATCACATACACATTACCACAAAAGCACATGCATGTCAGAGACAAGGATATGAGATATAATTTGAAAAACTCACAACTCTCAATATTTAACTTTCGTTCTCGTCAGAAAATGAGGGACAGAAGGAAGATGGGATAGAGGCAAAACCAAATTATCAATCTCAGCTATCATATTTCAAAGGCTGGTAATTTATTTGTAAGAGTACATAACCATGTCAGTTTCTAGCTCGATAGAATTTATATCCCAAGAGGAAAAAAGGTCAAAAAATCATAAATAGGGATTACCTAATCATGCCTATGCCTCCTAACACCACGGAAACACGACTCAAATAAACTACTATAGCTGTCCCCAAGTTCACAACCTCAAGAAGCAGAGAATTAAGTGAGCACCCATGCATAAATGAAAGTAGTCTAATGAACATTAAACCAGCTAGACCAATAGAAGATACGTCAAGAAATATTTATCTTTAGTAAAAAGAACCAAAGTGGATATTCAATTTAAAATAAAAAATAGATGAGGAAGGCACTTTACAGAATTGGTTTCTGATGTACTCTCAGAAGATAGCTTCAGCTTTTCAGGATAGTCCAAGTCTTCATCAGATGGTATGAAATTTGCTATCTGTAGAAAAAGCCAATAAAAAGAAAAACGGTTTTTAACTTCCAAGGAATCAAAATACTAGGAAGAGCTATTTTAGTTGTCATGACAAACACTTCAAGGGACAAGATATTCTCAGTTAAAAGTTATAAATCAATTTTTGAAAATTTAATCCTAAAATAAAGCCAAATCACTAGCAAGGACACCTGGCTCAAATTCCAATCCTTTTTACAGAGGAATAGTAAGTGGCAAGGCTCCACTTGCTAGCAAAGGGGGAATAATGGAGACGAAAGTAACTTTTCAACCCATGTTCAAAACAAATGTTAGTATGATCACATACCATTTTGCTGTTTTTTTTTTTTGTTTTTGTTTTTGGGAGTGTGTGGATTCTAAGGGGTGAGGAGGAGGATTTGTTAGCTCAAAATCATGTGATTCAGCCAAAAGCCGACAAGTGAACTCATACGATAAGAGATCATGTATTAGGTGGTACTAACAACACCGTTGGCAAAAAAGAAAAAGAAAAAGAAACAACACCAACTGCGAGACTTCACCCAAGGGTTTTCCATCAGTCAAATCCCTCAACAAGCACGTCCACTGTGACTTGGGTATATAAAACCTAATTATATATTTTACATGGTTGTGGTTATTCAAGTGCTTTCTTAATGCAATAGTTCAAGACAACTGATAGTCAGCCAAGGTAATTAGTTAACATTGTCATCCAGATGCCTCAAAATAAGATCCACTCACCACATTTAATCTAATCAGAAATGTAAAATATTTTCAAATTTAGAAAATGTTTCAATATTGAAAATAAGTTTCACATTTGGATATCCAAAAATTGACCAGGTAGCTGCACATTTCCAAACCACCAAGTCAAGTTTGATGTCTTAACAACCTTAAGATTAAAAGTAAGCTTTTTTTTTCCCCCCAATTCCTTTCAGCATCGTAATGGATAAAACAACCAGAGCTCTAGAATCCCAGCCAACGAAAAAGAAGTCTCTCCATCAGCATAAAGAAAAACATAAGAAAGTTAGGGGAAGTCAAAAGTAAGCATACCTCATCACGGATATGTGTTCGAGCCCGAAAAGTCAATCTCTCATGCACATCTGCTAAAATTCTCTCAAAAGTTGGATGAAGACCAGCTAGAGATTCGCTCCTTCTACTAAGCTGTTCTCCCAGGACTTCAACTTTAAGTATATCAACAAGTTCACAAAGAAAATCAATGTTTGTTTCATGGATAAGCTTGGGGCGTAACGTATCATACAGGTATGTCGACCTGCAAGCAAACTTTATCTAATCAAAATTTATATATAGAAGTTTTGGAGTTTACAAATTTTACTCCTGATGACAAAATTTCAAAATAAACCATAATAGATATGTTAAGAAAGGCTTAGAAGCTAACAAATATCAACAACCCGAGCAAGGTGCCATATCTGGACAAATGCTGAGCATCATACTCATGATGTTCTATTGCTTTTCATGTCACATACTATTAGACTCACCTTGGAAATTGCTAAACATTTGCTAGACACAATCATTTTCAGCACTTCAGACATGCATAATAACAATTATTTGTTAATGCAGCAGCCATAGGAAATATTTCCAACATATAAGGCTACCCTTCTATTCCAAAATGTTTTTCAATATTATTAAAACCTAATTCATCAATTTCATATCCTTCTATTTCATTTTTTTAACATATATATTGTAATAAGAGATAAATATGACAAACACACAAGTGGCGAAGGACATCGAGCAGAAACATATCAAACTCGTCAATATAAAAGAGCTTTGAATCCTTTGCAAAACCATTACACATGCAAGTAAATATTTTGTGCACTCGCCAGTGCCAAAATATATTTGGCATGGTAGCACCTTAAACAGTATGAATAGTTAATTGATATTTCAAAGTTCGTGCATATGGAGTAATGCATTCAGAAAATGTTTGTACCAGAAACTCTGTGAAAACAGTAAACAAAGGAAATTAAATTAAACTTGTATGTTAGGAATACAAACTTACAAGGGATCCATTAATGGAGCCAAACTTGAAATATCCTTGGAAGAAGATGGGAAAAAATGATCAAACAATTGGTGTTCAAGTTGACACACCTGCAGTTAATATTACAGTCAATTAAAGTTTACCTAGACCTGATTCAAGCTATACGCTTTAAAAATTCACATTTATCACAAATAAATAAAACCAAAAAATTACACAAAATATAGCATGTATTCCCATTCATTTCTTCTGCTTAATGTGCATAATCTTTGTATAAACGTGCAACAGGTTTATTCTGGAAACATATCATCGAATCCTCTTGACTTTGAGACTTTGGCAAGTAATCTTCTCAACTTTGAATGTAGCAACTACCACCGTTAACCTCGAAAATGATCTTAATAACTATTTTGCGTTCATGAGAAATCACTAATTTATGGATGCTTTGATTTCAAATTACAATACCAAGTTTGTCACTAAGCAATCTTAGATCACTAAATAAATACCTTATTAAACATTAAAGAAATTTTAATCAAACAAGGGACCAATGATATGCAAAGTGCAAACAACAAAAGCAAGTTGCTATATAAGAAAAGAAACGTTACCTGTATGAGATACGCACATCCAGATCTAGTCAATGATGGCAAGGCCTCCTTCTTGGAAAATTCAGATATACGTCGCTGCACTATACCTCTTATCTAAATGATACATGATAAAGGAGCTTGCTATCACTGATTCAGTATAAAGGAAGGAGTGCAGAAAATATGTAACAAGCAAACATGTATGTTTATTCTGGCAAAAAAATAAATAAATAAATAAATAAACAAGTATCACTCACCAAAGAGAGACGTTGCTCACAATATAATCTATGGCATTCAGCAAGGATTTGACCATATTCTTTTCTTGACGACCTGCTTTCAATTTCTTCTAGCACAGGCTTCAGCTGCAAAATGTACAATTCTTCATCAACCAGAGGTGAAGAAATATGCTGTAAAAATGATCTCCAGAATACACACATTAAAATTGTCCAATGCCCACTAATCAAACACATTTATTAGAAATTTAGAAAGAAAAGGTTACCTCACTTGCTGCTGCCTTAAAACGAACATATATCACGGATGCCTCTACTCCCTCAGAGACATTTGCTTTGTTGCCCCCACTTTCACGAATAGCTCCTTGGACCTGATGTAGAGGTGCATACATATGTACTTAATCATTAAGTTCCCAATTTTTATAGGCTTGAAGCATGCATGTATGCATATATCCACTTAACTTGTTAAATAAACTTCACCTGAGAGGAGGCGCCTTTTAGAACAGCAAGTACATGAGAACGCATCAAACCTAAAGCTCGAGACTGTATAATCAAAATAAAGACAAAAGCCAAACTATTCAAAGTTAAACACATATCTTACATGACAAATAACTTCAAACCAACAATAAAGGACCAATACTATACTTCTATTGGCTAAAAAGTACCTAAAAAGCAAAAAAGTATTACGTACACTCATATACCTGAAGTTGCCGGAATTTAAGCAAGTAGACATTGGATTCTGCATACTGTGGATTGCTTTCAACATACCTATACAAAGAGGAAAAAAAAATCACAATTGTTCATGTGACATATACTAATGCTGACTACAAAAACTCATAAACCTGCAGATAACTGACATAGTATAGATGCACAATTGGTACAGAGTACAAGAATGAAATGTAATATTACTCACGTTATGCATTCATCAAGCCTTTTAAGAAGTGGAAGAAAGTTTTCATTTCCAACATTCATATTTGGCGAATAAAAATTGGTAGCAACCTGTAAGATAAAAAATAAAACATGAACAACAGATATATTATCGCAACAATTTTTATTTGCCCTACACCCTCAACTTCTGAATAAAAAAAAAAAATCAGACTTAGGGGCTTCATTAATCTCGAATGATAACATATATAATTATATCTTATGTTGAAGTAACAAATATTCTACCCGCTACACCAGCAAATAGACTCTAGGCAAACATTGGCACATTAAGGTTTTTTTTAGGGGGTTAAAAAAGAGGCAAAAGTCACATCAGTTACATGTTCCACAAGAAATGGCTAGTGTTCTCACTCATTACAGCCACTGTTTTGATTCCCTAACCACTAAGAATATAGCTTCTGTGTGTCCTGTCAGCATTTCATGTTCTTTAAGTAGTCAATAGCTTATTCCATCTATTAGATTGTAAGAAAATGAAGAAACGGAAGGTAAACCAAAGCAAAAGCTCCAGTCAAGCCAGCAGTCAAACCTTACATTCTCCAGTTCATCAAAGTAGTTGAGTTTATTACGAAGTGCTTCTGCAAAATCAATCAGCCTTTGCTTCTCTTGAAGCTGTAACAGGAAAATAGGAGCAACACAACAAAATCAGTTCTATCAACCTATAATGAAATTTAAGGTGCTTTCTATAAAATGCGTTGCATGTAACTGATTTACGATAACTGAAGATGTATACAACTTTGAGCCCAAGGGTAACACAGCAAAGAAACCTAAAACCTAAATTCCCATTTGCTTTTTCACCTTATTTGTCAGTTAAGGATCCACATAAACCCAAGTCTCATGCTCTGACCTTGAAATTAAAGGGATAACAGATGATATACAGCCCCCTGGATTATCAATGGCCATAATTCCCAATATGTCCTTTATAATCATTATGGCCAACCTTCTATCCTAAAAAACAAATTAAGGTGATAAGCAATAAAACCGCACCAGTCTGTCACACGCATCATGTAGTGTTTTAGTCTTTGTAGCAACTGCCTGATGCTGCAGTTGGAGTTCATTGAACAAATCAAGGGTGTCATCGACCTGCACAAGAGCAGAAAGTCCAAAAAAAAAAATTACATGAGTAAAAATAATAATAATAATAACCATAAGAGATTGCTGCACCATACCTATAAATGAATAACTCACCTGCCGGAGAATATCATCACACGTTTGTATGCGCTCTGTTAAAGTGTTCACATAGTGTTGATATTTCTCTTCTGTCTACATTAGGAGAATGAATTGAGTATAATATACAAATTCACAAAATCTAAATCTTTGGCGTAAGGAGTTAATAATCATGATTGCTAACCTCTGACTTCATGGCTGATTCAAGGTCTGTAAACCATTTGTAAAACTGCATGAAAGCGAAGAGCACATATGTAAACTCGTGTCTTTAAGAAGTAGCTTCAGAAGGTCTAGTAATTATCAGTGTGGTCGCAAGAGTCATTATAGAATGTCCAATAATCATCATTTTAAAAAAAAGGGGGGGTAGACACAAGGATCAAATCAATTAATAATTTACCTGATTCGTATTGACCATAACCTCCTCAATAGCTCCAGAGTTATCCAGAGATTTATCCTTGGTGGAAACAGTCAGGCCAATCTCTTGCACTGATGCACTATCTACAACCTACAAATAAAACTCAGATTATGTCAACATGAATTCTAGTGATGTAACCAGTAGAATTACAAGTAATTAAAACAAACAGGCGTTCGGGTAGTAGCACGAAGCCGTACCAGCTTGGCTGGCATTGCTCGCTCAGCAACCGCATGAGAAAGCGATACAATGGCCGTCTGTTGCTGCTCTGTCAAAGGAGCATTCTGCAAGCACGAATCAAATAACATTGAGCATACGAATTACAGGAGATTTCTTAGATCTGATCGAATAAAATGGAAAGCAAATGAATTATAGTAACATTACATGCAATTGAACTTAGCAAGTACTGAGATCTACAAAATTCAGCCATTGTAGACCGAAGAACGGAAGAAAAAAGAGCTCAAAATCAATTAATTCGATTCAAATCTTGAAATAAACAAGGATTGGCAAGTATAAGGGGATCTGCAAGTGAACCAAACATTGGAAAGGATACAGGATGAAGGAGGAGGAAGAGAACCTGTTCCCAAGTGGATGCGAAGTTGTAGCCTCTAGAAATGGCGGCGTTCCTCGGAAGGCTTTGAGGTGGATTCCGGCTTCCCATTTCTCCCTGCGGTCGTCGTCGTCTTCTTCCTATGGACGTCACCCCCCTCCTCCCTTCTCGCTCCCCTTTCTAACATGACATGCCGCGGACGGTTGAAGAAAGAGCCATGCTTTTTCCAACAAAACGATGCGTTTCCTTCTCGATAGTGTCCCTGGTTTCTCTTTTTACCAAAGAGTCCCCGGATTCTTTAATATTCGCAATTGGGCAAAAATGGGTTCTTTTTCTTTTTTTTGTCAGAATTAATATTAATTGTTCGTATTAATATTAATACGTCACAATTCATAATAAAAATCACAATTTAAATTGATTGGTATTTACTGTTTCTTAATATATAGTTGACTATTTTGAATAAATTAAAAAAATAATTAAATTAGTTATTTATATTCTTATTAATCAAGTTTATCAGCTAAAACTATTATTATTACAACTACTTTGAAAAAAAAATCTAAAAAACAAAGTGAATCAAAATTTTATATTTAAAAATAAATTAAAATTTAAACTCACTCTTATATAAAAACAAAATATGTTATTATACATTAAAAATTAGTCATATTCAATATATGACATAAAATATGCAAGAGTTTTTTGACATAAAGCATGGGAATTATCAATTATGGTCCAACTTTTACAAATATAATTTTATAAAAAATTATTTCTCTCATACTAATTTTCTTGTCTTTTTATATGTCTTAACTTTAAAACACATAAACTTCCAAAAAAAAAATATTTTACCAAAACATTAGTTTATCATATTTATAATAATTAAATATTAATCTTTATTGTATATTGTATAGCTCATGTTGATACGGATAATTTTTCTTCTTTTTTTTTAATAACTATACCGTAAATTTTTGCTTTTGTTCCTATTTTTGGTAAAATGATCCTTCTACATTTGCGATTTCGCTACGGAGGATCTGAAGCGCCAATGGTTTTGGCAGAGTTCAAAAAATCACATTTAAAAATAATTTAGCATTTCATAATCTGCACAAAAGTTTCAATAAAAGGATTTCTAGTTTACATCGTAACGGTGCTCTCCCATCATTCATTAATAGAGCAGTGTAATTCTCCCAACTGCAAGAGAGAACTTGAGGGGGACAAAACCAACAGATGAAGACGAACTAGGACTCTATACAGAACAAAAAAAGCATAAATGCGTATTATTAATGTAAATCTACTTGCAGTTACAAGATGAGATGATGAACCCCCCCCCCCAAAAAAAAAAAAAACAGCCACAAAGCTCAGAGCTACTGAAATGGGTCAGTCTTTAACATCAGAAACGCCTTCTGGAGATATCTGAAACCTTGCTTCAGCCTCAGCCAAACAAGGAGAACTTATCACTTTACAGATGCGTTCTTCCGCTCTGCCCTTCCGAAGCTGCAGCCTGTGGCAAGTAATTAACATCCAGATTCCAGACAAAAGTGAGAACAAGGCTTAATCAGGAAAGCGACGTGAAAAGAGAACTTCATATTTTGAAGTGCGGACCTTGTGGTTGTTGCATGAGCCATAATGTTTCCACCAATAGGCTTGATTTGAGGTCCGGCAAAGACTGCAGAACCATCTACTTGTGAAACTACTTGGTTGGTTATCACAACAGCCACACCAAACTACACTTAGGACAGCAGAACAAATTATCAGCCTCAAGAAATTGTGTGCGACGTGGAATAACCAGAGTAATTGTGTTATTAAGAAGAATCACCGGTAATATCAATTATCCGCCATCCTAAGAAAGAACTTTGCACTATTTTAAACTATAAGATTAGCTGAAGTGGCAATAAGCCGTAGGCTGTTACCTCATCTGCTAGCTTCTGAAGGCTCCGAAGGAACTTCGCCAGATGCATTTGCCGGGCAGAAAGTTCCCCTCTTCCGCTAAAATCTGTCCTATAGAGAGCAGTAGCACTGTCAACTATTACCAGAGCAAACCTGTTAACGCATAAGATTAAAGCTTAGAAGTAATTTAGAATGCACCCGAAAGAAATAGCAGGAGAGTCTGATTCTGACACGCCAGGATGCAGATATGCTGGAAGTTTTAATTCTCGCGTAGTTTTTTCAAGTAAAATTAACTAGTTGGATGGATTCAAATCAGATTCTCTAAATTTCTAAAGGAGAAGAAAGCAATGAAATACTATAAGGAAAGCAGCAACATGTTACATTAAAGCATGCAATTAGATACCAACAGTTGTCACCAACGATATTTATTCTGTATTTAACTTCTGTATCTTTGCTCAACGTATTGAAAAAGCTACTCTCATTTAAGCACTACAATACTTGAAACCAGACCCCCCAAAAACTGCAGGTCACACCTTGTTTCCACCATCATTGAAGCAGCTTCAAGCAGAAGTCGTGATTGATGATCAGTGTTATATGCTCTAGCATAGGCAACATTTTCCAATACATCAGCTCCATTTAGTCCAAACCTGCATCAATCAGCATCAATGTGACATCAGTATTGGGTGCATCCCACATGAAGTAGGCATTACGTGTCAAAAAAAATGCTATACCTGTCTGCTATTTGTAAGAGTCGCTGTGGTCTAAATGTACCCTCTGCATCAATGTACATTGCTTTGCCCTCAGCACCTCCTTGATCAAGTGGCAACTGAAATGTCAAGAAAACAAATGATATTTAAGGTAATGCAATGACTGAATTACATTGCTAATTTTCATTTTCTAGTTTGCAACATGATATTTCATTTCCCCCTTGTTTAAGTCAAAATATAAAAACAAAGTATGACGCAATGTCTATATGTGTCCTCCTAAATTATGTTAAGACTACTTATTCACGACGCACTTGCATGACAGCTAATACCAAAATGAAAAAAGCACTTACTTGGCAAGTGACACACAGAGTATGACACAACTGAGTCTTCCCTGATCGAAATTCACCATATAGCTCAGTTATAGATCCTGTCTCTATCCCTCCTGGAAGAAACAGCGGCGTAAGGTCATGATCCATTAACAATGAAAAACGTGAATTTATCAACAAACTAGTGAAGCTGACATCGAATAAATTCAATTTTTAACATGTCTTACTCCTACCTTCCAGTATCTTGTCTAGCTCTTCTGATCCTGATGTTATTTGAATAATTGCAAGCCTCTGGGAATGAAGTTGGGCAGCACTAGTGAAACCCAACGGCACCAATTTAGAAGCTGTCAACAAAAATGAGAGAACAAACATATAAGGGCCAATATTGGAAGGAGTTATCGAAGGAATCAAATCGGGGATGCATGCCTGCTTCAATGATCTTATCAACTTTAGCGTCACTGATTCCTTTAATCTGCAGAAGGTCCTTTCTAGGAGAGAAAGCCACAGATTCAACCGTACAAAGACCGGCATCTTTAAGTTTCTTGACGTCGGTAGCAGATATGCCCGATGCCTAAGATTACGATTAAAAGGAAAACTGTCAAATCGGAGCGGAACAAATTTGCATCACGAGGATTTTTTTTTTTCTTTTTAATAAGGGGAGAACGGCTATTTAACCATGATCAAGGCAACACGGTTATTCCGCAATAGAAGATGGTATGAGAGAAGAAAGCTCATGACAGTAATAGAACAAATCGGACCTTAGAAACCAAAAAAGAAAATTTTTTCGAGAGACCTCATAGAGATGGCAAGACGAACAGAAAAGATAACCAAGAACCCTAATGTTGCTAACAAGAACACCTTATATACCGAAGACTCTCATGTGGGTATTATTATTAGTTGGGAATTGAGGTATCAATTTAGGCAAAAGGCATTCTTGATTCTTAATTTATTTTCTTTTTTTAAAAAAAGAGCTAAGATTCATTACGTTTTGAATATGTCGATCACCTGAAGCTCTTCAACGGATAAAGGGCCATGTTGTAACTCTTCAGCTGCTTCCTCCCGTTGGGCCTCCTTTTGGTGCCTTTGCTGCTCCATTTCTGACCAAGACTCAAACTCTTCCCGAGCTCTTTAGAGAGAGAAGCAAAGAGAAGAGAATGAGACTGAGAGGAAGACGCAGCTCACGAATTGTGCAAAGTGGAAGAAAGACCGAATGCACATCGATGGAGGAAAGAAGAGGGGAAATGCCGTCTTTTCAAAAGCGCACAACCGGCGCCAAAATATTTGGCTTCCAGTTCAAACAAAGCTTACCGAAGAAGCTTTTTTTTTTTTTTTTGGAGTGCGTTGGTTGATCAGTTGGGTCCACGATCATTAGCAATAGGGAAGGCCTTACAAGTTACCCACAGCGCCCGCTTATTGAAGAAGATTGAACTTCGTGCAAGGCCGCAAGCGAGCGTTTCATACCCGCTTTAGCCCACACTACAATCTCAGATAAGTTGGCCCAAGCTGGTGCGTTTTATTTTCATATATACTTATTTGGAGGGCGAGGTTTTTCATTATTCAGCTTTCTTTTTTTTTTTAACCAGAATCAGTTGACAGCTTTGATTGAAAAAAAAAAAAGAAGAAGAAGAAGAATCAGAAGAATCCTTTTGCAGCTTCACTATGATCCTTTTGACCCTTCCACCGAATAATATGTTTACGAGTGTCCCATTAGAAGAGAACAGGATGAAGGGCTAAAAACAAACCCGAGAGTTGTATGCTGGCACAACTAGTGTAAATTTTGGCGTACGTCACCACGTCCATTTGTCCGCATTATTGGGCCAAGCGAACGACAACCGTTTTAAAAAGAGAAACTATAAAGAAACAAAATTTCGCACTTACAAAGTCAATGAAATTGAAGTGCAATGATAACGTTTGTTAATTGGATTCATCTTCAACGAGAGACAGGCGACAACTGATACTTTGGCAGAGATCGTACTCCATGGATCAAACTAATCAACGAGAAACATAAGAACTGTTCGTATTATTCGAAGTTACCTTGAATCGTTTTGGTGAACGTAACGCAAAATTTTTCGACTCAACCATCACATGCAGGAACATACTTCAACATAACAACTTGCACATTTATCAAAATGGCGATCGAAACAGCAAATAATGGCTAGTAGTGCCGATGGATGGATTGAGCACGCACGTACATAAAAACCAGACTAGACCCCACCACCGTAGTACAGTGTACTGCACCATCGGTTTATGCTACTCAGTTATACAAACCTCGTTGAACTGGTACGTTGATAGCAGAGATCCAATTACCAGCCAAGAAAGAGTCCACGGTGAAGTTGCTAGCCTCTTCCCTTGTGATCTTCTTGTAGCCGGGCCACTTCACTCTATTATCAGTATTCGAACCTGCTCCAGTATTGTTGTACTCAGCATAGAACAAAGTTTTGAGTGCAAAATCTCCTTCCCATTCCATCCACCCTTCAGGGGCGATGACGTCGTCGATCTCAGATTCCATGACAATGGTTCTCGAGTACTCCTTCCATGGCCGGCCAAGGTAGCTCTTGAACTTGTCTTTCACGGAGGCAAGTGAATCGTCGGCCTTGATCTGGCAGCTTTGCAAAACAATGGCAGTGGTTTCTCGTGGGTCCATTCTGCCTTGAGCTGTCACTATGTTTTGCTGGTTGTCTAAGGGTTTCCTTATGTTCATTATGCAGTTTTGGAAGATGGCGGCTGCATCGCCGAAGATGAAGTCCACGGTGCCGGAGATCACACAGCTCCGGTAGAATTGCCTGTGGGCTAGGGCGTAGAGGGTGTCTTGGTACCCTTCGAAACGACAGTTCACAAATACCGCACGATCTCCTTGCACTCTTGCTGCTACGGCCTGGTGCTTCTCTGGACCTGCTGTATTTCTGAATCCCATTGCTTTTCCTAAAAATCCATCTGCTTCTACCGCTGCAGTATCATCACCAAATGCAAATTTAGCCTATATACATTAACCGATGTAATGGATTGCAATACCTATTTCCCAGCAACTAAGTATAAAATCATGAGGTTCTGAGATACAAGGTTTTCGAAATCTTACCAAATGATGCAGTTTGGAAGGTCCTTACTCCATCTACGAAGTTCTTGTTGCCGGTGATAATGCTTTTTTGCGATCCATCACCGTAAAGGGTTAGGTTTACCATTCGCCCTTCTATCAGTACAGTCTCATCATATGTTCCTGCTTTAACATAAACCACATACCTACATTTTCGCAGTGCAAATAAGAAGCCTTACGTGAGCAACCAATAACCATAGCACAAATTGTGCAGTAAATTTCCAGCAGATTGCGTTCTCTCTCTCACACACTCTCATGGATTCAATATATGTATGTATAGTTCAATATAGTTAACGCGGATTCATTCATTAGCATGACGAAGCTATAAGTGCATGCATGTGTGTGTGTATATATACCGTCCATCGTATTTTTGTGGTATAGCTTTTAGAGCTTCAGAGATGGTTTTGAAGTCTCCACTGCCATCGCTGGCCACGGTGACGTTAGGTGTAGGTTTATCATCTGCTGCCTTCAACATCCTTCGATCTTCATCGTTCATCCACTCTGGAAGACCTTTATGATCATCGGACGACAACAAGTGACGGCTAGCACCTTCCTTTAGTGCCGAAGAAACCACGGAGCCTAACTGCGATAGAATGGCAAGAGTATTGCTAACATACTCCGTTGAATCCTGAAATGCACTCTGCATTTCTGTCTTCAGTTTCCCTTCAAAAAACCCATCGAGGCAGGCTCCCTGGAACGAGATAACCGCACTTAGCCAACTGTTCAAATCCGAAGAGGAGGACGTCAGCTTGTTCACGTCAACTGATCCAACATGTGAAGATGAATTCGCTAGATCGTCTTTCGCGCGATCCAAAAGTTTCTTGCAATCCTCGTAAGCCCCTTTCTCTTTGTCGGTTTGAAAGTTGAGGTCTTTGGTTTTATTTATGGCCTTATTGACCTCGTCCTGAGCGACACTAATGGCAAGCTTAAGGACGTCTTTTGGTTGTGCTAGTTTCGGATCCTTTTTAACTTCCTTGGTGAGACTTGTCTCACATTTGTCCTGATAGTCGGTGGAACTGCAAATGGCCTTCACGAGTTTCTCTGCCACAGAAATCTCGCCGGAGCTACTGTGTGAACTCGTTGGGGAAGAAGATGATGGGGATTTCTTGTTATGGTCATTGACTTCGCTCTCTTCTTCAGTGTTATTGCTGACGATTACGAAAGCGGCTGCTCCTATAAGACCAATGACGACGATGGTGCAAACTGCGCCTATGGCGATTCTGCGCTTGAGCTTCTGTTTCCTGTCATTTTTTCTTTTCTCGGTGATGAGATCGAAGTCTTGAAACGCCATGGTATGGAAACTAAAATAATAAAAGAGGAAGAGGAAGAAGAAGAGAGGAGGAGGAAGAAAAAGAAAAAGAAAAAAGAAAAAAAGAGAACGATCTATCTAAGGCAGAGAAGAGTCTCTCTGCCTTAGGAAGAAGCCAGGCACAGGGTGGGAAAAGAGAGGGCGGGGAAAGGTAAGAGAGGTGGCGTTTAATTTTAGTAACGTTAATTAATTCCTTTCCCTCTTCGTTCTTGGTGTTTGATCCTTTGGAATTTTAACGTTGGTAGTTTGTTGGTGGGAGATTAAGGTGGTCCGGACGAGAGGCATTTGAGGCATTTCTATTTGTGGTACTACGTGAGTTAAGGTCTTCCAACAATGTTCGAGTTTCTCGCTAAGTTCTCTTCTCTGCCTCTTCTCTTCCTAATCGATCAAACCAACTTTGAAATCCTTTTCGTCCCTTTTTCTTAGGACTGGGAGTACCAGAAAATAGAAAGAAGCATGCAAGTTAACCCCCAACGTTGCGTACGTTTCTCCTTAAAATGATCCATCAGCAAGGACCTTCTTTCTCTTAATTACATTCCTATGCCCAGTCGTCGTTAGGCAAATGTGTTTCGGCTATCAACCAATTATCTTTCTTAGATCTGTGTTTGAAACAGGACTATTTGTTTCGTTCATTATTGTACTATGTGGACAAACATTATCTAAGTATATGTGTGGGAAAATTAGAGAGAAAGAACTGGATGGAGAAAATTATAAAAACTGTAATTATTTAAAATCATCATATCATAAATCACGCCACATGAATGTTCATGGATCTGGCTCAGCTTTCCCTATAAATATGTACCAAATTTCTCGCTCTGGATTGTTCGAAGATCCATTCTCATGACATATAACGTCAGTATAACGTGACATAAGTTTATTCTTGCCTTTTGTATTTAAATATATATAAATATAAATATACAAAATGTATGAGGTATATAGATGAGTCATTTCAAATAGACAGTCATATATATATATATATATATATGTAAAGAGGTGCATGCACTGCATAAAAGATGCTACTTAATTGCTGCACTGCTCAAATTATATTATCAATATCGTGCTAATTATATTATATCGTTATTATATCTGGAATGTGTTAGAGTCGTCTCTTGAATTTAATTTAATTTGAACAAGTTAAAAACAAAGGACAATTTTTTGTATACTTGGTCATCCATGTGAATTGTGAATGTGGCCATGTTTCAAACTAATTAATTAAAGGAATTTTAATCTTGCAATGTTCCTATAAATTATCAAATTTTCCTCTTTTATTCTGCAATATATAGTGCCACTCAAAAGCAGCCTCTCCAGGCCACGACGAGAACATTAATATATCACCAAATTACCAGCCAATCTAACTGGTATATAGGGTCAAATCCCAGCATCATAAGGGACCGAAGTTGACTGAAGCCAAGCGTCACCCATAATGAACTGAGAAACCGTAAAGTTATAAGCCTCCTCATAGCCCATCACATGGTACCCAACCCAATTCACCCTGCCACCCGTACCCGAACCCGGCCCATAATTATTATACTCTCCATAGTACAGAGTCTCCAAATCATCGCCATCGGCATCAGACCAGTCCGTCCACCCCTCTGGGTCCACGAAATCATCGATATAAGACTCAAGGTACACTGTCCGAGAATAAGGCCTCCACGGGCGTCCGAGGTAGCTCTTGGAGCTGCTAGAGTTAGTATAGAGGTCTTCGGTGGCAATGACGGAGCAATTCTGGATTGAGATTCCGGTGTCCTCGTCCGGTGAGTCTCGTGATTGAGCTGTGATGACGGTGAACTGGTGAGGCATTGGCTTTCTCGAAACGATGTCGCAGGCTTGGAAAACGACGGCGGCGTTTCCGAAGATGAAGTCTATGGTGCCGTAGATGTCGCATTCTCGGTAGAACTGTCGGAAGGAATGGACGTAGAGGGTGTCTTGGTAGCCATAAACGGCGCATCTGTACAGCGTGGTTAAGTCTGCGTTTACTCTTAACGCTACTGCCTGGTGCTTCTCCGGCCCTGCGCTATTTTCTATCGCTATGTCTCGTGCCAGAAAGCCATCACCGGACACAGCTGAAGACAAAATGATCTCACTTGTTTAGATAATTCAAAATATGCCCATCTTAAGTACTCCTCCGGTCCTAATTATAAGACCCAATTGACTTATTTGAGGAGATTAAGGAAGTAAGTTAAGTTGGTTATTTATAATAAATAAGTGTTGTCATTCCTAAAATATCCTTGCTAATTAAGTATATTAGCTAAAACTATAATTATTAGAAGGATTATCTTGGAAAAAAATGCATAAATATAAGAGACAAAATGAATTGGGTCTTATAATTAGGACCAAATAAAAAGTCAAATTGGGTCTTATAATAAGGACCGGAGGAGTATATGACATGAAATTAAGAAAACTGGCACTGTTGTGTTGATGAATCGGCTCTCACTTGTTTAACGTTGGTATGCCTTTCATTGATTAGGATTTGAGCTCAGATACTAAAAGCAAAATCCCCTGATAGGTATTAGGCTTTAAGAATAATTAATGCCATCTCTGTACGATAGTGGCAGTTTATCAAACGAGTATCGTGATGCCTCCTAGCGTTCTGCAAGAAAAGTCTGGGTTTTCATGGTGTCGTCACTGTTCATGAGAATGATGGGGTCGCAAAGTACCCTTAAATGTCATCTTCTTTCTCTTTCTCTGTTTTATGAAAACTTGCAAGGCTCCAACTAATAAAATAAAGACGAACAATCTAATATACTTAATGGATAATCAGATAGATAATGACCCCCGTGATTCTTCTGAAAAAGGGTCGGCTCAGAAACTAAGGACAGAGTTGGAGAAAAAAATGAAAAAAGAAAAGAAAGTACGGGGCGAAATTAATAAGGAATCTAAATTGTAAACTCTGAAGTGTTTACCTAAAGTTGCAGATCTGAAGGTGGTCCACCCATCGCCCACGCTTCTGTAACCAGTAACGAGGGTGACATCGCTTCCATCTCCAAGCAGAACAATGTTGGTCTTGTCACTTGGGATCTCCACATTTTCCTCGTAAACCCCTGCCTTCACATATATCACTGTCCTGTACAAGCTATTACTGGGAGCATAGTTCACAGCTTCAGTAATGGTGGTGAAGTTCGCAGTTCCATCCGCCGCCACCACAAGCATCTCATTTGGATTGTTTTCTTCCCCATCCAAGATCCGACGGTCTCGCCTCTTCAGCCACGCCGGAGCTCCCAGCAAACGACGCCTATTCTTATGGCCTCTGGAACCTCTAAAAGCTGGTGGTGAACAGTGACAATGATACAGAATAAGATTATCGGACTTAGACAATCATACTCACTGTGTGAGATTGTGGATCACCTGGCTTAGGGAGCATGGACAGAGAGTTGCTGACATGTTTGTAAGTTTTAATGGTAGAGTCCACGAGAACAGGCTTGAGAGAGCCGGAAGCAGAGTCGAGACCTTCCAAGCAAGTGTTCTTGTTGGTCATGGCGGCGCTGAGGTAGGCCCTAGCAATCGGCGAGCTTCCGGGAAGAAGTTGGCGAATTACGAACTCCAGAGAGTGATCTTTTGAGGGAAGTCAATGTTGAAAGATGAAGCTCCCTACAGTCTTGAATTGACCCTTTCTGCTTCTCCACGAGGTTCAAACCAGAACCGCCTCCTGCATTGTGGAATAGATCCGAGAGCTGGGTGGCTTCGGAGATGGCAACTTGCAGAGACTGAAGCAGATAGTTGAGGATGTTTGGGCTAATGCTGATTGAAATGCCGAGCTTCAAAGAATCGAAGCAAGCTTCTGGGTATGGAGTGGTTCTGCAGAAAGATCTAATGGAAGTGAGATTTGGGTGAAGTGTTGTTGTAGGAGAGGCCCAGGTCTGTGTGAGGAAGATTGGGAAGAGAAGGAGGAAGAGTTTGAGAGTCGAGGAAGCCATGGGAGTGAACTCGAGAAATCAAGAAATTTTGGTATTTGAAGCAGTGAAGCAAGTTGGTACTTGACTTGTTGGAGGTTAATTAACTATGAATTAATGATGTACTACTAGAGGAATAAAAGAAGGGGAGGAATAGGACAAAGCAGCTCTTTAATGGGAGGCCGACCACGACGAGACACTGCAGCGTGAGCCATTGCCCTCTCTGATTAACCTTGGAACCGTCGAAGTTGTCTCGGCTAGTAGGGCACATTGATAGTGAGTTTTTAGATATTGGCATATTGCATTACTTAATTAAAAATATATATAAACTTCTTATTATTATTACTATGAACATATTATATGGTAGCATATGGGAATGTGTAATACCTATACTTTTTATTTAATTCTTATAATTAAAGAGATAAACATTAAGTGGTTTAAAATTACAAGTAGAGTTAAACCGTCAAGAATCTCTTAATTTGATAACACCCCACACCTCCTCTCACATAAAGGGCCTGTTTGGGTATCCCAAAACCGTGGTTTCAGAAGCACTTTTCCGCAAAACGAGATAATCCCCTCCACATATTTACTTCGTAATCCGTAAAAATACTTCTGAAACCATGGTTTGGTTTCTATCCAAACACACCCAAAATTGTGGATTCTACGCCCTCAAAGTGGCCAAAATGGGATGCGTGAGTGGTCCCCATATGGGGGGACGGGTTTAAATTCGCGGGAAAAAAAAAGGGAGAATTAGAATAAAAGACCTATAGAATAAAATGTTTATTAAAAAAGACCATAAAAATTAGAATTACTTGAAAGGACCAAAATTAAAAATATTGATTCTAAAATAACGAATTATCTCTGTCCCTCCTCCATCTCTCTCCGTGATTTTTTCACCATTAATGTAGTAGTAGTTGTTCCATTCCTTCCCTACTATTTTATATTGTTAGGTATTTATTTCAAAATAATGTAATTACATTTTCCCACAAGTTTTTCAAAAAGTTGGAACTTCCCTAAGCTCTATATACACAATTTTTTTTGTTATTCATACTCAGAATTTGCAATCATTAATAACATTATTATTACAAGATCTTCAAGTTTTCTTGTCGCAAATGATAACATTTAAAACTATTTGTTACTCACAGTCCGAAATTCAACATTTGATGGTTTTTCAATTTGGTATAGAGTGAGATGCAACAGTTGATGGAAAAGAAAAATAATTAAAATTTCACCCAAAAAACCTGAAATGTAGTAAGAGAGAAAATATAAGAGGTCTAGTTATTATGGATGATTTAGTATTTTTAAAACTGTATTTTAATTTTTAGTCTTTTAAAATAATTACGATTTTTAAGATCCTCTAAAGTAAATATTGTCTTTTCTTGATCCTTGGCTCTAATTCTCCAAAAAAAAAAAAGGATGAAACTCATAGCTTTCCGCTAATGAGGAAGTTTTTATGCTATTAACTTGCAAGATCATTCATTTATTTTGTGAGTATTTTAGTAATTAATTTTAGCCATGGCTCCGCATATGATATCTTAATAATGTTATTAATATATAATTTATGGCAATAAAAGTAATACGAATATAAATTATCAAGTAAGATTTATCCAATACACAAGCTAAAGTGTTGATAAAATATACTACTCTTCTCATCCTTAATATAAGACTTATTTAACTAATTTGATTAGATTAAGAAAGTTAGGTAAGTTAGTTAATTATAAGAAATATGACATGTTTTTCCTAAAACACCATAATCATCTTTCTTAATATCTTCTTTTCCTCAATTATGGTTAACGGAATATTCATAAGGATAATTTAGGAAAAATTGATAAATATAAGAAATGGGTCTTATATTTAGAACTAAAATCAACTCAATAATTAGATCTTATATTAAAGATCGGAAGAGTACTATAACAATAATTTTTATCTGGATATTTTTTTCCGAAAAAAGAAAGATGTACCTGATAAATTGTTATTAAGGAGGTACCTAGAAGGCGCCGTAAATACCAACAATGAATAGGCGTGGCGGATGATAACGCAAGGCAAAGGAGTCTTTTTTTTTTTTTTGGAAGGTATAGCCCCTAACAGTGAAAATGAGACAGGAGGCTTCGGTGACCTACAGCTGCTATAGTAATAATAACAACAATTTCTAAAGATATCCACTATATTCATTCGATATAGGCTGACTTGGACTCATAGAGGTTAAGTAGCAACTTGTGTTTGTAAGCTGAAACGGCACTATCCGGTTACCCCTCCGTGTCCTCCTCGGTTTCAGAAGCATTCCCTTGTTTGGTAACTACCCAATTTCTGTCACTGCCAGTGGGTAATGTGTCAACCTCCGCCCCAAACATCCCTCCGCCTTACTTGCATCCGCCCTTACTAACTTATCCAAGATAATTTTTTATCCTAAATATAAGATCATGATTCATTTTATCTCTCATATTTATGTATTTTTTAAGGTAATCCTTTTAGTAATAGTGGTTCTAGACAATATACTTGATTAATAAGGATATTTTAGAAAAGACAACATCTATTTATTACAAATAACTAACTTAACTTATGTTCATAATCTTCTCAAATTAGTCAACTAGCTCTTATATCTAGGACATAAAGTAGTACTCCTCCAGTCCTTAATATAGGACCCAATTATTGAGTTGGTTTTAGTCCTAAATATAAGACCCATTTATCATATTTATCAATTTTCTCTAAATTACCCCTATAGAGACTCTCTCAACCATAATCAAGTAGTAGAAGAAAAGGAGGTATTAAGAAAGATGATTATGGTATTTTAGGAAAAACATGTGACATTTCTTATAATTACCCTCCGGTCCTTATTATAATATAAGACCCCATTTGACTTTTTATTTGGTCCTAATTATAAGACCCCAATCCATTTGTTTATTATATTTATGCATTTTTTTCCAAGATAATCCTTCTAAAATGATAGTTTTAGACAATATACTTAATTAGCAAGGATATTTAGGAATGACAACACTTATTATTATAAATAAACCAACTTAAACTTACTTCCTTAATCTCCTCAAAAAAGTCAATTGGGTCTTATAATTAGGACCAGAGAGTAACTAATTACATAACATCATTATTTAATCACAAATTAGTTAAATGAGTCTTATATTAAAGATCGAAAGAGTATTAATTAACTAGCATCTTCAATCACTTGAATTAATCAAAATTGGCAATTGTAACATAACAAGACTGCATAAAACAGGTACACACATGACAATAACTTAAAGAATTGATGTACAGTAAAAGAAGTATATGGAAAAGAGAAGTGAGGAGATAAATTAAAAGCGAGCACATCCTAGAGAGAGATCGAACGCCTAACCGAATCAGAATGGCTCAATTGAGTTTTCAGTGAAGGACGGTATAATTTAAAAACCAAGACAAAAAACAACAAATATACGTATGCGAGAGAATTATTTACTTTTCTCTCAGATAGTGTTTATATCATTTGATAGCGATGATTTTATACCATGCAATTAGAAAACTCTACGATGTTATTATGGCATTCCGTAACCTTCACGTCGTGAGTTAAGCTTTTAATTACAAATAAAGGACACCATTGTTGACTGATTAAAGGTTAATTTTGGCCAAACGTATAGTAGTCGGTGGCTTTGGGCATTGAGCTTAAATTCTTTTATCCAAAAAGAAAGAGGACTAAATTCCTACTAATTAATTATTACTGGTTATAAACTTCATGATAATGAGCATTGGATCATGAAAAAATTTTCCATATTAATTGAGAATGTGTGCTGTGTGTGTGTGTGTGTGCATATATCAGATAGAAGAGAAAAACAATGACGTAATTTTCGTATATTCAACCTTTATTTCCCCCCTCTCCTATAACAAATTTTGGAAGATATCTATAAATGCAAAAAAAAATCTCGTAATATTTTCGGGAAAAAAATAGCATATTTACGTGTCCACCGTGCATATTCCATTTGTGTATGAATCTCTCTCTCTCTCTCCTCCTCTCTTTATATATATATATATATATATATATATATATATATTTTGAATAAGCTAGGCTAAAGTGCAGCCCGTGAACGGTATATATACAGAATCCATAGATACAAAGAATATAAACCTTTTCCCGATATCTGTGACTGTGGCCACACCTCTACACAGATGGCTAATCATTCTAAGTTTATATAAGTGGATTTGCTAATTATATAATTAATTGAGGATTAAGGTTAGTCCCTTTCACATTTTATAATATGGCGTGTTTGCAAGCGTAATCTTTCTCCCTCGAAAGCAGTTTTATCAATATAGAACGTCTGCAAGTTGACCCCTTGACATATAATACTGCCTTCCGGTACTTAATATAAAAACTAATTAATTAATTTGAATAGATTAAGAAAGTTTGTTGATTAGTTATTTATAGTAATTATGTGTTGTCTTTTCTAAAATACTCTTGCTAATAATGTATTAGCTAACCCTATCATTAGATTGAATAACTACTATATGGACTATTTTGGAAAAAAAAAGATAAATATGATAGGCAAAATAGATTGGGGTCTTATATTTAAACAAAATAAAAAGTAAATTAGTTCTTATATTAAAACCGGAAGGTATTATTACGAGGCAAAGTCAGAATTAATGTGCATATTGCACCTCTTTGTCCTGAATTGAAGTTCACCAAGATCTCACATGCTCAGATTCTTTTTCCAAAAATATTTTATAATTTTTATAACAAAAATATTTATTTATTTTTAAAATGTTCATGCATGTACTTGAACAGGCTCTCTCTTATCCGTTCACACGAATAAGGAAAAAACTGAACAGAAAGAAACGAGTCCGTATATGAACAGATAGCTGATAATAGTGTTTCAGCTAACTGATCATTTTGTTTCTTTCTCTTTAAATATGTTTCATTATTGATGGAATTTTATCAACTTAGCCAAATTTTCAGAGATATATTATTCAACAACAAATGCTGCGTTATTGTTGCCCTAATTAGAGCTGTGATTTCTTTGTCCTCTTTCTTGCAGTGACAAAGAGCAGGTTCAACTAACAAACTTAGCAAGATCGATTAAGTTAATCTTCTGCGAAAGAATGTTGATGTTTATTAACAATTTAATATATAATCTAATAAAATATTAGAAAATACTTTCCTGAGCTCCATCACTTATATACTTCTAGTAGTATTAGATTTCAAGCCCGCACAGTCTGTTTGGTTTAAATTTAAAAGTACTTTTCACTCAAGGCAAAGTATTAACCATTGGGCATAAGAGATTAAGCCAGCCCAAATCCTTCTCTGGATTTCATGGTTTCTTCTTTTGACCAGATCATAGTTTCAAACTTGGGACTTGGGTGAGAAATATTATGAGGTCCGCTATAATCAATTTGGATAATATATAATTTTATTGCATATGCTATAACTATATTCATGGATTATTGAATTCGGGGTTTCGATTTGGAGAGGTAAGCTTCTCAAAATTCAACTCTGCACTCCAACCTAGTCCGATTATTTGGATCACGCCTCAATATTCTGATTACATAATTAATGCCAAGTCACTAGTGCTAGCTGGCCAGTTCCTTAAATGATACAATTTCTATAACTATGATACTCCTCGGTCCTAATATAAGACCCATTTAACTAATTTGATTAGATTAAGGAAGTTAGGTAAGTTAGTTAATTATAAGAAAATTGACACATTTTTCCTAAAATACCCATAATCATCTTCTTAATACCCCCTCTCTCTTTTACTTAATTATGGTTGATGAGAGTATTTATAGAGGTAATTTAGAGAAAATTGATAAATACAAGAAATGGGTCTTATATTTAGGACCAAAACTAACTCAAAATTGGGTCCTATATTAAGGACCGGAGGAGTAAGGATATATAGAGTACCTTTTAATAATTATACGTGAAAACTTTTTTTGTAAGGACCTACATTCTTTTGAAATAAAAACACATAAGTATCGAATTAAAAGTTTAAAAAAAGTATATGGAAAATGATTTTCCCATTTATAAATAACTACCAATTGCTAGTGCTTGAAGGGCTGGAGTTTATTAAGTTGATCCACAAAGAAAAGCAATGCTAGCATATGGTAAGATTGATTTAACCAACCATGATTATCTCCCAAAAACAGAAACTTTTTGAACAATCAAAATAACACCCGCCAGACTCATCATCAATACTTCTGCATGTATTCTTAAATCTCCTTTGTTTCTTACCCTCCTTTTTTTCTATATATAGCCATTTAAACATAAGCAAGTACAATATAACAATTAGAAACAAGATATCACCAGAAAGTCTGTTTCTTTCTTCAACCATTTAAACCAGCTGTGAAAATTACACCTGTGTGAGGCAGCCATAAACCGCCTTGAATGAAATTGGCCACTGTGAAGGGATAAGCCTGCTTCGCGTCCCTCAACACATGAAAACCTGGCCATTTGACTCGGTTCTCCAGAGCAGCCCTGGACCACCGTTCATGTACTCCGCATAGTACAGTGTGTCCAAAGAAGAATCATCGCCGTTCCACTCGAGCCACCCTCGGGGGTCCACCAAGTCGTTTATGTAGGTTTGCATGTAAATTGTTCGAGAATATGCCTTCCAAGGCCTCCCCAGGTATGTTTCGGTGGATCCAACGAAAGGAAGAAGGTCGGAATCTGCAGAGATTTCGCAGAATTGGAAGGAGAATCCTGTTGGTTCATGCTGGTCTTTTCTTCCCTGAGCTGAGCTGTGATTGCGTTTTTCTGTCCTGGAAGCCCTTTTTTGGCTAGAATCTCGCACTTTTGGAACACTACTGTGGCATCTCCGAAGATGAAATCCACTGTGCCTTTTATTCGACATTCTCTGTAGAATTGACGCATTGTGTGTGTGAAGAGGCTGTCTTGGTACCCATAGATGCCACAGCGGTAGAAAACTGATAGGTCAGAACCTGATCTCAGGGCCACCGCTTGGTGCTTCTGTGGACCTGCCGTGTTCCGGAAGGTAATGTCTCGTGCTATGAATCCTCTCCCGTTAACGGCTACATATAATGTGCTCATTAGGGAAAAAATGAGAAAGGATCAAACTGATAAGCTGCAGAGTTCTTATTCTTAATAATCTTTAATTATATTTAATAATACTATGTGATATCAAGGTTATGTAATAGTCTAATAGGACAAAGAAGGGGTTTCTTTCGAGTGTTATAATTGCAGTACGTACTCCGTTTTGAAGCTTTATTATAATCAGTTGGTTGGAGACTTGGATTATGTTAGTTAAGCAAGGCCCTACTTACCGTTGGATAAGGCCTTCTTCACTTATCAGTTAATGAAGACCCCAACAGGGTTGCTCTAATAACCCAACTTCTTTTTTCTTTTTTCTTTTTTTTTTTTTGCCAACCTAATAACCTAACCTCATGGTCAAAGGCATCAAGATTTTTTTGTCTTGTATAGAAGAAGATTCTATAAAATCTAGTCTTTATGCTTTTCATGCCAAGTTAGAGAGATCTGGAGGGAAAACAATAGGGAAAGGACAGAGCTTTAATTTGACGACTGGAAATATGAAAGTTCTTACCGAAAGTAGCCGATCGGTATGTGGTCCAACCGTCGATGAAATTCCGATTACCGGTGATAAGAGTGGCATCCATGCCTTCACCGATCATCATGATGTTCCATTTCTTCTTCTTGATCTCCACATTTTCTTTGTACACGCCCCTCTTCACGTATATCACAAAACGTTTCGCTGCTATAATCAGGGGCTGCTTCTACTGCATCTGCAACTCTAGTGAAAGTCCAGTTCCATCTGCTGCTACTACAACATCCGCATTAATCTTACTTGACTGTAGGATCTTCTGATCCCTTGGTTTGATCCATGAAGGGAACTGTACATTGCTCGTAGGGAAGTCGTCCGGACCATGATGAACCTGGGTTAAGAGTTGCTGGATCGATGAGATCATTTGGCTTAGAAGAGATGATACTAGATTATCTACAATGCTATTGATTCCTTCGAAACCTTCCATGCATGTCTGTGGGTTTGCAAGTGCAGCACTCAGCCATGTTCTCAGATCAGAGCCCAAGTTCCCCGTGCCGTTTTTTGGCCTGAAACAATAGTGCGTGCGTGTGTGTGTGTATTCTCTTCATATTAGTTTCCTTAAAATGGGAATCTTTACGTGACTTTTTAGTTAAAACAAATTAAGAGGGGATCCCCTGTTTTCAAATAACATAGAACAGATGAACAGAACAGAGATATTGATAAAACTTGGATTTGGAAGGTATATAATGTGCGTTTAAGGAATTGTGTACAATCTGATTCAACCACCAAGATATTCGTCTGGTAGAGTTTCAGAATAGACTGAGAAGAAAGTGAAGAAGAAGAAGAAACCCAGATTGAATAGAACTCCCCATACTGCTTTCCACAGACAGATAATAATTCTCTATAGATAGGGAAAAAAAGCTGCATGTCTATTGTCTATAGTATTTTGGCTGACAAGAGAAAGAAAATGGTACCCGCGGAGTATCAGTAGCAGAGGCAGACAACTGGAGATCATCAAAAGACAAATCGAGCAAGTCGATGCAGTCATTAATGGCATTGGAGAGACGGAAATCTCGTCCATTGGGAAATCTAGAAAAGATGGAGACAACACGCTGCAAAAGACCAATGATTCCTTGAACAGAGTTTCTGAAATCCGAAGAGGAAACCTTCAAGCACTCTAAACCCTTAAGATCACTGCTATGAGCATCACTAATAGGGGCCAACACACCCAGAAGCAGCATCACCAAGAAACTAAACGAAATGGTGGGTGTTCCAGACGCCATTTTGGTTGAAGGAGAAAGGGCCATAAGCGTCTCAGGCTCTTGCTACTGCAACAGTGATTTGTTTTTGTGACTTGGAAAATGCGAATAAATAACACAGTGATGAGGCCTATGTAAGATGATGGAGGAGAAGGGGAGAGAAATCGGAATATGTTGGTTAGAATGGCAGGTAAGGGAATTAAAGAAGGTTGGAGCTGGAGGTGAAGTTTCATGGGAGAGTCATCGTCTAAAAATAGGTCGGAGTTACAGAACACTAGGATCTGAGGTTTGTGTCTGATTTGCTAGTGTCGACGGTGACCATGCATGTCCCGCTTCAAAGAGGAGAGAAACAAACAATACCAACTAAGACCAATACCTCCTTCTTCTACCAAGCCAAATTCACTGTGAAAACACTGATACGAGTACTTTATATCGGACTCATGTGTGTTTGCGTTTGTAGGAATGATGTAAATGCTATTTCTCTGCTACATGAAATGGTCTACATTCAACTGTCAACTATTCTACAAGTCTTAACTAATATGCGACTTCTTTTTTTTTTTTGTTTCTATCTCAACTAGAGACAGTTAAGTGGATAGATAAATTGGGCCCTCTTCTTTTAATCCTGGTGTTATCCAAGAGCCATAGTTTATTTCTTCAGTTTAAAAAATGTTGCCACAAGAGTACTAAACAAGTTTTAGCTTTCGGATTAAGAGCTAAGCTTGACATTTTTGTCCTTTGATATGTTGTGCCGTCTCTGAGAAAGAGGTGTGAGATGCTCATTCATGGCTCTGTTACAGTGCCTGCTTTCACCTCAATTTCTGAAGCCAATCATGGTCATGCAGGCTCACATTTAATGCCATTGCTTCTGTTATGGATGTAAACCATGCGTGCTCGGGGTCTGTCTATATATATTTTTTTTTCAAAGATTAAACTAGTCTTCTACTGAAACCTATTCAAAACACTATCGGATACTAGACGTGAATGGTTTGTTTATTTTTAATTTAACAATAATCATAAATAGACTCATGTTCAAACCGTTTTGATGTTACAAAAAGAATTGATATTAGAATAAATTAAATATAAAAAGTCATAGCTTAACATCCTATTAATAAGCCATAGATTATATAGCTTTATTTTTTTCATAATCAATGTAATGCATAGGCAAATCACTCATGTTCAAACCGTTCTGAAGTCAGAAACAAATCCATGATGAAAATGCCTGATTATTCAAGGATTTTAAATTTGCACTTAATATGAAGTTATTATAAATGCAAAGAAAGTAAAAGGGTGTGGAGTTTTTTTAATTTATTCCTCTCTTTTTGAAAAAAAAAAATCATTGTTTTGACCAAGCTATGGCCAATGGACAAGGAACCAGTAAAAGTAAAATGAGTAAACAAATTTTTTTGAGGTAAAATATGCCTACAATAAAATACTTTCCCGCTCTCTCGAGTCTTTTCCTAATTTGATATGTATTAACTCAATCAATCCACTTGTTTATGTTTATGTCAAGGGTTAGTCACAAGGGACAATATGAATAGTGGTAGGAGAGCAACCTCTTTGCGTGGTACACACCAAAAAAAGCACAATTGAAATAATTTAAAAGACAAAGAAATCAATGATATGAGATTCTAGTCCATTTCATCCAATTTAATGCTCCTATAAGCCAATTTGTTGCCCTCCAATTATTCCAAAAAGACAGGTTTCTTAATCAACTTCACATAATGCCAAGCCGAGTGAAGTCTCACGCAGGCCTAAAATAGTGAAATGTTTCATATTTTGGACACTTCAAGGTTGGGATGATGATTAGTTTAATGTTCATTTGAAGTGGACAAAAACATTAATTCTTGACGTTGGCCTGCAAAACAACAATGCTGATTTAGGACTTGACTTGGCCAT